>NC_142349.1:74737403-74982761 GCF_059441175.1 Urocampus carinirostris | reverse complement strand
ACAGACAGACAGACAGACAGACAGACAGACAGACAGACAGACAGACAGACAGACAGACAGACAGACAGACAGACAGACAGACAGACAGACAGACAGACAGACAGACAGACAGACAGACAGACAGACAGACAGACAGACAGACAGACAGACAGACAGACAGACAGACAGACAGACAGACAGACAGACAGACAGACAGACAGACAGACAGACAGACAGACAGACAGACAGACAGACAGACAGACAGACAGACAGACAGACAGACAGACAGACAGACAGACAGACAGACAGACAGACAGACAGACAGACAGACAGACAGACAGACAGACAGACAGACAGACAGACAGACAGACAGACAGACAGACAGACAGACAGACAGACAGACAGACAGACAGACAGACAGACAGACAGACAGACAGACAGACAGACAGACAGACAGACAGACAGACAGACAGACAGACAGACAGACAGACAGACAGACAGACAGACAGACAGACAGACAGACAGACAGACAGACAGACAGACAGACAGACAGACAGACAGACAGACAGACAGACAGACAGACAGACAGACAGACAGACAGACAGACAGACAGACAGACAGACAGACAGACAGACAGACAGACAATTCTTATTGGAGAAAGCATTGAAAGAGGTTCCTTTTATAGAATGGATTTGACGACAGTCAACTTTTTTTCTAGTAAAGTCCTTGGTGGTCTAGTGGCTAGAATCCAGCACTTTCACTGCTGTGGCCCGGTTTCGATTCCAGGTCAGGGAAACTGTTACACGCAGATAGAAAATTTCTCTTGAGGAATTGGAAAGAAAATTGAAAGATGTTCCTTTTTCTAGAATGGGTTTTCCGACAGTACACTTTTTTCCTGTTCATTCCCTGATGGACTAGTGGCTAGGATCCAGCACTCTCACTGCTGTGGCCCGGGTTCGATTCCCGGTCAGGTCTATTATAATAGACGGAAAGACAGAAAATTCTTATTGGAGAAAGCATTGAAAGATGTTCCTTTTTCTAGAATGGGTTTTCCGACAGTCAACTTTTTTTCTAGTAAAGTCTTTGGTGGTCTAGTGGCTAGGATCCAGCACTCTCACTGCTGTGGCCCGGGTTCGATTCCCGGTCAGGTCTATTATAATAGACGGAAAGACAGAAAATTCTTATTGGAGAAAGCATTGAAAGATGTTCCTTTTTCTAGAATGGGTTTTCCGACAGTCAACTTTTTTTTCTAGTAAAGTCCTTGGTGGTCTAGTGGCTAGGATCCAGCACTCTCACTGCTGTGGCCCGGGTTCGATTCCCGGTCAGGTCTATTATAATAGACGGAAAGACAGAAAATTCTTAATGGAGAAAGCATTGAAAGATGTTCCTTTTTCTAGAATGGGTTTTCCGACAGTCAACTTTTTTTCTAGTAAAGTCTTTGGTGGTCTAGTGGCTAGGATCCAGCACTCTCACTGCTGTGGCCCGGGTTCGATTCCCGGTCAGGTCTATTATAATAGACGGAAAGACAGAAAATTCTTATTGGAGAAAGCATTGAAAGATGTTCCTTTTTCTAGAATGGGTTTTCCGACAGTCAACTTTTTTTCTAGTAAAGTCCTTGGTGGTCTAGTGGCTAGGATCCAGCACTCTCACTGCTGTGGCCCGGGTTCGATTCCCGGTCAGGTCTATTATAATAGACGGAAAGACAGAAAATTCTTATTGGAGAAAGCATTGAAAGATGTTCCTTTTTCTAGAATGGGTTTTCTGACAGTCAACTTTTTTTCTAGTAAAGTCCTTGGTGGTCTAGTGGCTAGGATCCAGCACTCTCACTGCTGTGGCCCGGGTTCGATTCCCGGTCGGGTCTATTATAATAGACGGAAAGACAGAAAATTCTTATTGGAGAAAGCATTGAAAGATGTTCCTTTTTCTAGAATGGGTTTTCCGACAGTCAACTTTTTTTCTAGTAAAGTCCTTGGTGGTCTAGTGGCTAGGATCCAGCACTCTCACTGCTGTGGCCCGGGTTCGATTCCCGGTCAGGTCTATTATAATAGACGGAAAGACAGAATTTTTTTTATCGGAGAAAGCATTGAAAGAGGTTCCTTTTATAAAATGGATTTGACGACAGTCAACTTTTTTCTAGTAAAGTCCTTGGTGGTCTAGTGGCTAGGATCCAGCACTCTCACTGCTGTGGCCCGGGTTTGATTCCCGGTCAGGGAAACTATGACAGACAGACAGACAGACAGACAGACAGACAGACAGACAGACAGACAGACAGACAGACAGACAGACAGACAGACAGACAGACAGACAGACAGACAGACAGACAGACAATTCTTATCGGAGAAAGCATTGAAAGAGGTTCCTTTTATAAAATGGATTTGACGACAGTCAACTTTTTTCTAGTAAAGTCCTTGGTGGTCTAGTGGCTAGGATCCAGCACTCTCACTGCTGTGGCCCGGGTTTGATTCCCGGTCAGGGAAACTATGACAGACAGACAGACAGACAGACAGACAGACAGACAGACAGACAGACAGACAGACAGACAGACAGACAGACAGACAGACAGACAGACAGACAGACAGACAGACAGACAGACAGACAGACAATTCTTATCGGAGAAAGCATTGAAAGAGGTTCCTTTTATAAAATGGATTTGACGACAGTCAACTTTTTTCTAGTAAAGTCCTTGGTGGTCTAGTGGCTAGGATCCAGCACTCTCACTGCTGTGGCCCGGGTTTGATTCCCGGTCAGGGAAACTATGACAGACAGACAGACAGACAGACAGACAGACAGACAGACAGACAGACAGACAGACAGACAGACAGACAGACAGACAGACAGACAGACAGACAGACAGACAGACAGACAGACAGACAGACAGACAGACAGACAGACAGACAGACAGACAGACAGACAGACAGACAGACAGACAGACAGACAGACAGACAGACAGACAGACAGACAGACAGACAGACAGACAGACAGACAGACAGACAGACAGACAGACAGACAGACAGACAGACAGACAGACAGACAGACAGACAGACAGACAGACAGACAGACAGACAGACAGACAGACAGACAGACAGACAGACAGACAGACAGACAGACAGACAGACAGACAGACAGACAGACAGACAGACAGACAGACAGACAGACAATTCTTATTGGAGAAAGCATTGAAAGAGGTTCCTTTTATAGAATGGATTTGACGACAGTCAACTTTTTTTCTAGTAAAGTCCTTGGTGGTCTAGTGGCTAGAATCCAGCACTTTCACTGCTGTGGCCCGGTTTCGATTCCAGGTCAGGGAAACTGTTACACGCAGATAGAAAATTTCTCTTGAGGAATTGGAAAGAAAATTGAAAGATGTTCCTTTTTCTAGAATGGGTTTTCCGACAGTACACTTTTTTCCTGTTCATTCCCTGATGGACTAGTGGCTAGGATCCAGCACTCTCACTGCTGTGGCCCGGGTTCGATTCCCGGTCAGGTCTATTATAATAGACGGAAAGACAGAAAATTCTTATTGGAGAAAGCATTGAAAGATGTTCCTTTTTCTAGAATGGGTTTTCCGACAGTCAACTTTTTTTCTAGTAAAGTCTTTGGTGGTCTAGTGGCTAGGATCCAGCACTCTCACTGCTGTGGCCCGGGTTCGATTCCCGGTCAGGTCTATTATAATAGACGGAAAGACAGAAAATTCTTATTGGAGAAAGCATTGAAAGATGTTCCTTTTTCTAGAATGGGTTTTCCGACAGTCAACTTTTTTTTCTAGTAAAGTCCTTGGTGGTCTAGTGGCTAGGATCCAGCACTCTCACTGCTGTGGCCCGGGTTCGATTCCCGGTCAGGTCTATTATAATAGACGGAAAGACAGAAAATTCTTAATGGAGAAAGCATTGAAAGATGTTCCTTTTTCTAGAATGGGTTTTCCGACAGTCAACTTTTTTTCTAGTAAAGTCTTTGGTGGTCTAGTGGCTAGGATCCAGCACTCTCACTGCTGTGGCCCGGGTTCGATTCCCGGTCAGGTCTATTATAATAGACGGAAAGACAGAAAATTCTTATTGGAGAAAGCATTGAAAGATGTTCCTTTTTCTAGAATGGGTTTTCCGACAGTCAACTTTTTTTCTAGTAAAGTCCTTGGTGGTCTAGTGGCTAGGATCCAGCACTCTCACTGCTGTGGCCCGGGTTCGATTCCCGGTCAGGTCTATTATAATAGACGGAAAGACAGAAAATTCTTATTGGAGAAAGCATTGAAAGATGTTCCTTTTTCTAGAATGGGTTTTCTGACAGTCAACTTTTTTTCTAGTAAAGTCCTTGGTGGTCTAGTGGCTAGGATCCAGCACTCTCACTGCTGTGGCCCGGGTTCGATTCCCGGTCGGGTCTATTATAATAGACGGAAAGACAGAAAATTCTTATTGGAGAAAGCATTGAAAGATGTTCCTTTTTCTAGAATGGGTTTTCCGACAGTCAACTTTTTTTCTAGTAAAGTCCTTGGTGGTCTAGTGGCTAGGATCCAGCACTCTCACTGCTGTGGCCCGGGTTCGATTCCCGGTCAGGTCTATTATAATAGACGGAAAGACAGAATTTTTTTTATCGGAGAAAGCATTGAAAGAGGTTCCTTTTATAAAATGGATTTGACGACAGTCAACTTTTTTCTAGTAAAGTCCTTGGTGGTCTAGTGGCTAGGATCCAGCACTCTCACTGCTGTGGCCCGGGTTTGATTCCCGGTCAGGGAAACTATGACAGACAGACAGACAGACAGACAGACAGACAGACAGACAGACAGACAGACAGACAGACAGACAGACAGACAGACAGACAGACAGACAGACAGACAGACAGACAGACAGACAGACAGACAGACAGACAGACAGACAGACAGACAGACAGACAGACAGACAGACAGACAGACAGACAATTCTTATCGGAGAAAGCATTGAAAGAGGTTCCTTTTATAAAATGGATTTGACGACAGTCAACTTTTTTCTAGTAAAGTCCTTGGTGGTCTAGTGGCTAGGATCCAGCACTCTCACTGCTGTGGCCCGGGTTTGATTCCCGGTCAGGGAAACTATGACAGACAGACAGACAGACAGACAGACAGACAGACAGACAGACAGACAGACAGACAATTCTTATCGGAGAAAGCATTGAAAGAGGTTCCTTTTATAAAATGGATTTGACGACAGTCAACTTTTTTCTAGTAAAGTCCTTGGTGGTCTAGTGGCTAGGATCCAGCACTCTCACTGCTGTGGCCCGGGTTTGATTCCCGGTCAGGGAAACTATGACAGACAGACAGACAGACAGACAGACAGACAGACAGACAGACAGACAGACAGACAGACAGACAGACAGACAGACAGACAGACAGACAGACAGACAGACAGACAGACAGACAGACAGACAGACAGACAGACAGACAGACAGACAGACAGACAGACAGACAGACAGACAGACAGACAGACAGACAGACAGACAGACAGACAATTCTTATCGGAGAAAGCATTGAAAGAGGTTCCTTTTATAAAATGGATTTGACGACAGTCAACTTTTTTCTAGTAAAGTCCTTGGTGGTCTAGTGGCTAGGATCCAGCACTCTCACTGCTGTGGCCCGGGTTTGATTCCCGGTCAGGGAAACTATGACAGACAGACAGACAGACAGACAGACAGACAGACAGACAGACAGACAGACAGACAGACAGACAGACAGACAGACAGACAGACAGACAGACAGACAGACAGACAGACAGACAGACAGACAGACAGACAGACAGACAATTCTTATCGGAGAAAGCATTGAAAGAGGTTCCTTTTATAAAATCGATTTGACGACAGTCAACTTTTTTCTAGTAAAGTCCTTGGTGGTCTAGTGGCTAGGATCCAGCACTCTCACTGCTGTGGCCCGGGTTTGATTCCCGGTCAGGGAAACTATGACAGACAGACAGACAGACAGACAGACAGACAGACAGACAGACAGACAGACAGACAGACAGACAGACAGACAGACAGACAGACAGACAGACAGACAGACAGACAGACAGACAGACAGACAGACAGACAGACAGACAGACAGACAGACAGACAGACAGACAGACAGACAATTCTTATTGGAGAAAGCATTGAAAGAGGTTCCTTTTATAGAATGGATTTGACGACAGTCAACTTTTTTTCTAGTAAAGTCCTTGGTGGTCTAGTGGCTAGAATCCAGCACTTTCACTGCTGTGGCCCGGTTTCGATTCCAGGTCAGGGAAACTGTTACACGCAGATAGAAAATTTCTCTTGAGGAATTGGAAAGAAAATTGAAAGATGTTCCTTTTTCTAGAATGGGTTTTCCGACAGTACACTTTTTTCCTGTTCATTCCCTGATGGACTAGTGGCTAGGATCCAGCACTCTCACTGCTGTGGCCCGGGTTCGATTCCCGGTCAGGTCTATTATAATAGACGGAAAGACAGAAAATTCTTATTGGAGAAAGCATTGAAAGATGTTCCTTTTTCTAGAATGGGTTTTCCGACAGTCAACTTTTTTTCTAGTAAAGTCTTTGGTGGTCTAGTGGCTAGGATCCAGCACTCTCACTGCTGTGGCCCGGGTTCGATTCCCGGTCAGGTCTATTATAATAGACGGAAAGACAGAAAATTCTTATTGGAGAAAGCATTGAAAGATGTTCCTTTTTCTAGAATGGGTTTTCCGACAGTCAACTTTTTTTTCTAGTAAAGTCCTTGGTGGTCTAGTGGCTAGGATCCAGCACTCTCACTGCTGTGGCCCGGGTTCGATTCCCGGTCAGGTCTATTATAATAGACGGAAAGACAGAAAATTCTTAATGGAGAAAGCATTGAAAGATGTTCCTTTTTCTAGAATGGGTTTTCCGACAGTCAACTTTTTTTCTAGTAAAGTCTTTGGTGGTCTAGTGGCTAGGATCCAGCACTCTCACTGCTGTGGCCCGGGTTCGATTCCCGGTCAGGTCTATTATAATAGACGGAAAGACAGAAAATTCTTATTGGAGAAAGCATTGAAAGATGTTCCTTTTTCTAGAATGGGTTTTCCGACAGTCAACTTTTTTTCTAGTAAAGTCCTTGGTGGTCTAGTGGCTAGGATCCAGCACTCTCACTGCTGTGGCCCGGGTTCGATTCCCGGTCAGGTCTATTATAATAGACGGAAAGACAGAAAATTCTTATTGGAGAAAGCATTGAAAGATGTTCCTTTTTCTAGAATGGGTTTTCTGACAGTCAACTTTTTTTCTAGTAAAGTCCTTGGTGGTCTAGTGGCTAGGATCCAGCACTCTCACTGCTGTGGCCCGGGTTCGATTCCCGGTCGGGTCTATTATAATAGACGGAAAGACAGAAAATTCTTATTGGAGAAAGCATTGAAAGATGTTCCTTTTTCTAGAATGGGTTTTCCGACAGTCAACTTTTTTTCTAGTAAAGTCCTTGGTGGTCTAGTGGCTAGGATCCAGCACTCTCACTGCTGTGGCCCGGGTTCGATTCCCGGTCGGGTCTATTATAATAGACGGAAAGACAGAAAATTCTTATTGGAGAAAGCATTGAAAGATGTTCCTTTTTCTAGAATGGGTTTTCCGACAGTCAACTTTTTTTCTAGTAAAGTCCTTGGTGGTCTAGTGGCTAGGATCCAGCACTCTCACTGCTGTGGCCCGGGTTCGATTCCCGGTCAGGTCTATTATAATAGACGGAAAGACAGAATTTTTTTTATCGGAGAAAGCATTGAAAGAGGTTCCTTTTATAAAATGGATTTGACGACAGTCAACTTTTTTCTAGTAAAGTCCTTGGTGGTCTAGTGGCTAGGATCCAGCACTCTCACTGCTGTGGCCCGGGTTTGATTCCCGGTCAGGGAAACTATGACAGACAGACAGACAGACAGACAGACAGACAGACAGACAGACAGACAGACAGACAGACAGACAGACAGACAGACAGACAGACAGACAGACAGACAGACAGACAGACAGACAGACAGACAGACAGACAGACAATTCTTATCGGAGAAAGCATTGAAAGAGGTTCCTTTTATAAAATGGATTTGACGACAGTCAACTTTTTTCTAGTAAAGTCCTTGGTGGTCTAGTGGCTAGGATCCAGCACTCTCACTGCTGTGGCCCGGGTTTGATTCCCGGTCAGGGAAACTATGACAGACAGACAGACAGACAGACAGACAGACAGACAGACAGACAGACAGACAGACAGACAGACAGACAGACAGACAGACAGACAGACAGACAGACAGACAGACAGACAGACAGACAGACAGACAGACAGACAGACAGACAGACAGACAGACAGACAGACAGACAGACAGACAGACAGACAGACAGACAGACAGACAGACAGACAGACAGACAGACAGACAGACAGACAGACAGACAGACAGACAGACAGACAGACAGACAGACAGACAGACAGACAGACAGACAGACAGACAGACAGACAGACAGACAGACAGACAGACAGACAGACAGACAGACAGACAGACAGACAGACAGACAGACAATTCTTATTGGAGAAAGCATTGAAAGAGGTTCCTTTTATAGAATGGATTTGACGACAGTCAACTTTTTTTCTAGTAAAGTCCTTGGTGGTCTAGTGGCTAGAATCCAGCACTTTCACTGCTGTGGCCCGGTTTCGATTCCAGGTCAGGGAAACTGTTACACGCAGATAGAAAATTTCTCTTGAGGAATTGGAAAGAAAATTGAAAGATGTTCCTTTTTCTAGAATGGGTTTTCCGACAGTACACTTTTTTCCTGTTCATTCCCTGATGGACTAGTGGCTAGGATCCAGCACTCTCACTGCTGTGGCCCGGGTTCGATTCCCGGTCAGGTCTATTATAATAGACGGAAAGACAGAAAATTCTTATTGGAGAAAGCATTGAAAGATGTTCCTTTTTCTAGAATGGGTTTTCCGACAGTCAACTTTTTTTCTAGTAAAGTCTTTGGTGGTCTAGTGGCTAGGATCCAGCACTCTCACTGCTGTGGCCCGGGTTCGATTCCCGGTCAGGTCTATTATAATAGACGGAAAGACAGAAAATTCTTATTGGAGAAAGCATTGAAAGATGTTCCTTTTTCTAGAATGGGTTTTCCGACAGTCAACTTTTTTTTCTAGTAAAGTCCTTGGTGGTCTAGTGGCTAGGATCCAGCACTCTCACTGCTGTGGCCCGGGTTCGATTCCCGGTCAGGTCTATTATAATAGACGGAAAGACAGAAAATTCTTAATGGAGAAAGCATTGAAAGATGTTCCTTTTTCTAGAATGGGTTTTCCGACAGTCAACTTTTTTTCTAGTAAAGTCTTTGGTGGTCTAGTGGCTAGGATCCAGCACTCTCACTGCTGTGGCCCGGGTTCGATTCCCGGTCAGGTCTATTATAATAGACGGAAAGACAGAAAATTCTTATTGGAGAAAGCATTGAAAGATGTTCCTTTTTCTAGAATGGGTTTTCCGACAGTCAACTTTTTTTCTAGTAAAGTCCTTGGTGGTCTAGTGGCTAGGATCCAGCACTCTCACTGCTGTGGCCCGGGTTCGATTCCCGGTCAGGTCTATTATAATAGACGGAAAGACAGAAAATTCTTATTGGAGAAAGCATTGAAAGATGTTCCTTTTTCTAGAATGGGTTTTCTGACAGTCAACTTTTTTTCTAGTAAAGTCCTTGGTGGTCTAGTGGCTAGGATCCAGCACTCTCACTGCTGTGGCCCGGGTTCGATTCCCGGTCGGGTCTATTATAATAGACGGAAAGACAGAAAATTCTTATTGGAGAAAGCATTGAAAGATGTTCCTTTTTCTAGAATGGGTTTTCCGACAGTCAACTTTTTTTCTAGTAAAGTCCTTGGTGGTCTAGTGGCTAGGATCCAGCACTCTCACTGCTGTGGCCCGGGTTCGATTCCCGGTCAGGTCTATTATAATAGACGGAAAGACAGAATTTTTTTTATCGGAGAAAGCATTGAAAGAGGTTCCTTTTATAAAATGGATTTGACGACAGTCAACTTTTTTCTAGTAAAGTCCTTGGTGGTCTAGTGGCTAGGATCCAGCACTCTCACTGCTGTGGCCCGGGTTTGATTCCCGGTCAGGGAAACTATGACAGACAGACAGACAGACAGACAGACAGACAGACAGACAGACAGACAGACAGACAGACAGACAGACAGACAGACAGACAGACAGACAGACAGACAGACAGACAGACAGACAGACAGACAGACAGACAGACAGACAGACAGACAGACAGACAATTCTTATCGGAGAAAGCATTGAAAGAGGTTCCTTTTATAAAATGGATTTGACGACAGTCAACTTTTTTCTAGTAAAGTCCTTGGTGGTCTAGTGGCTAGGATCCAGCACTCTCACTGCTGTGGCCCGGGTTTGATTCCCGGTCAGGGAAACTATGACAGACAGACAGACAGACAGACAGACAGACAGACAGACAGACAGACAGACAGACAGACAGACAGACAGACAGACAGACAGACAGACAGACAGACAGACAGACAGACAATTCTTATCGGAGAAAGCATTGAAAGAGGTTCCTTTTATAAAATGGATTTGACGACAGTCAACTTTTTTCTAGTAAAGTCCTTGGTGGTCTAGTGGCTAGGATCCAGCACTCTCACTGCTGTGGCCCGGGTTTGATTCCCGGTCAGGGAAACTATGACAGACAGACAGACAGACAGACAGACAGACAGACAGACAGACAGACAGACAGACAGACAGACAGACAGACAGACAGACAGACAGACAGACAGACAGACAGACAGACAGACAGACAGACAGACAGACAGACAGACAGACAGACAGACAGACAGACAGACAGACAGACAGACAGACAGACAGACAGACAGACAGACAGACAGACAGACAGACAGACAGACAGACAGACAGACAGACAGACAATTCTTATTGGAGAAAGCATTGAAAGAGGTTCCTTTTATAGAATGGATTTGACGACAGTCAACTTTTTTTCTAGTAAAGTCCTTGGTGGTCTAGTGGCTAGAATCCAGCACTTTCACTGCTGTGGCCCGGTTTCGATTCCAGGTCAGGGAAACTGTTACACGCAGATAGAAAATTTCTCTTGAGGAATTGGAAAGAAAATTGAAAGATGTTCCTTTTTCTAGAATGGGTTTTCCGACAGTACACTTTTTTCCTGTTCATTCCCTGATGGACTAGTGGCTAGGATCCAGCACTCTCACTGCTGTGGCCCGGGTTCGATTCCCGGTCAGGTCTATTATAATAGACGGAAAGACAGAAAATTCTTATTGGAGAAAGCATTGAAAGATGTTCCTTTTTCTAGAATGGGTTTTCCGACAGTCAACTTTTTTTCTAGTAAAGTCTTTGGTGGTCTAGTGGCTAGGATCCAGCACTCTCACTGCTGTGGCCCGGGTTCGATTCCCGGTCAGGTCTATTATAATAGACGGAAAGACAGAAAATTCTTATTGGAGAAAGCATTGAAAGATGTTCCTTTTTCTAGAATGGGTTTTCCGACAGTCAACTTTTTTTTCTAGTAAAGTCCTTGGTGGTCTAGTGGCTAGGATCCAGCACTCTCACTGCTGTGGCCCGGGTTCGATTCCCGGTCAGGTCTATTATAATAGACGGAAAGACAGAAAATTCTTAATGGAGAAAGCATTGAAAGATGTTCCTTTTTCTAGAATGGGTTTTCCGACAGTCAACTTTTTTTCTAGTAAAGTCTTTGGTGGTCTAGTGGCTAGGATCCAGCACTCTCACTGCTGTGGCCCGGGTTCGATTCCCGGTCAGGTCTATTATAATAGACGGAAAGACAGAAAATTCTTATTGGAGAAAGCATTGAAAGATGTTCCTTTTTCTAGAATGGGTTTTCCGACAGTCAACTTTTTTTCTAGTAAAGTCCTTGGTGGTCTAGTGGCTAGGATCCAGCACTCTCACTGCTGTGGCCCGGGTTCGATTCCCGGTCAGGTCTATTATAATAGACGGAAAGACAGAAAATTCTTATTGGAGAAAGCATTGAAAGATGTTCCTTTTTCTAGAAT
The DNA here is from genome assembly GCF_059441175.1 of Urocampus carinirostris. Classification (NCBI taxonomy): domain Eukaryota; kingdom Metazoa; phylum Chordata; class Actinopteri; order Syngnathiformes; family Syngnathidae; genus Urocampus; species Urocampus carinirostris. The sequence continues at coordinate 74,970,800 of NC_142349.1, read as the reverse complement.
GGGTTTTCTGACAGTCAACTTTTTTTCTAGTAAAGTCCTTGGTGGTCTAGTGGCTAGGATCCAGCACTCTCACTGCTGTGGCCCGGGTTCGATTCCCGGTCGGGTCTATTATAATAGACGGAAAGACAGAAAATTCTTATTGGAGAAAGCATTGAAAGATGTTCCTTTTTCTAGAATGGGTTTTCCGACAGTCAACTTTTTTTCTAGTAAAGTCCTTGGTGGTCTAGTGGCTAGGATCCAGCACTCTCACTGCTGTGGCCCGGGTTCGATTCCCGGTCAGGTCTATTATAATAGACGGAAAGACAGAATTTTTTTTATCGGAGAAAGCATTGAAAGAGGTTCCTTTTATAAAATGGATTTGACGACAGTCAACTTTTTTCTAGTAAAGTCCTTGGTGGTCTAGTGGCTAGGATCCAGCACTCTCACTGCTGTGGCCCGGGTTTGATTCCCGGTCAGGGAAACTATGACAGACAGACAGACAGACAGACAGACAGACAGACAGACAGACAGACAGACAGACAGACAGACAGACAGACAGACAGACAGACAGACAGACAGACAGACAGACAGACAGACAATTCTTATCGGAGAAAGCATTGAAAGAGGTTCCTTTTATAAAATGGATTTGACGACAGTCAACTTTTTTCTAGTAAAGTCCTTGGTGGTCTAGTGGCTAGGATCCAGCACTCTCACTGCTGTGGCCCGGGTTTGATTCCCGGTCAGGGAAACTATGACAGACAGACAGACAGACAGACAGACAGACAGACAGACAGACAGACAGACAGACAGACAGACAGACAGACAGACAGACAGACAGACAGACAGACAGACAGACAGACAGACAGACAGACAGACAGACAATTCTTATCGGAGAAAGCATTGAAAGAGGTTCCTTTTATAAAATGGATTTGACGACAGTCAACTTTTTTCTAGTAAAGTCCTTGGTGGTCTAGTGGCTAGGATCCAGCACTCTCACTGCTGTGGCCCGGGTTTGATTCCCGGTCAGGGAAACTATGACAGACAGACAGACAGACAGACAGACAGACAGACAGACAGACAGACAGACAGACAGACAGACAGACAGACAGACAGACAGACAGACAGACAGACAGACAGACAGACAGACAGACAGACAGACAGACAGACAGACAGACAGACAGACAGACAGACAGACAGACAGACAGACAGACAGACAGACAGACAGACAGACAGACAGACAGACAGACAGACAGACAGACAGACAGACAGACAGACAGACAGACAGACAGACAGACAGACAGACAGACAGACAGACAGACAGACAGACAGACAATTCTTATTGGAGAAAGCATTGAAAGAGGTTCCTTTTATAGAATGGATTTGACGACAGTCAACTTTTTTTCTAGTAAAGTCCTTGGTGGTCTAGTGGCTAGAATCCAGCACTTTCACTGCTGTGGCCCGGTTTCGATTCCAGGTCAGGGAAACTGTTACACGCAGATAGAAAATTTCTCTTGAGGAATTGGAAAGAAAATTGAAAGATGTTCCTTTTTCTAGAATGGGTTTTCCGACAGTACACTTTTTTCCTGTTCATTCCCTGATGGACTAGTGGCTAGGATCCAGCACTCTCACTGCTGTGGCCCGGGTTCGATTCCCGGTCAGGTCTATTATAATAGACGGAAAGACAGAAAATTCTTATTGGAGAAAGCATTGAAAGATGTTCCTTTTTCTAGAATGGGTTTTCCGACAGTCAACTTTTTTTCTAGTAAAGTCTTTGGTGGTCTAGTGGCTAGGATCCAGCACTCTCACTGCTGTGGCCCGGGTTCGATTCCCGGTCAGGTCTATTATAATAGACGGAAAGACAGAAAATTCTTATTGGAGAAAGCATTGAAAGATGTTCCTTTTTCTAGAATGGGTTTTCCGACAGTCAACTTTTTTTTCTAGTAAAGTCCTTGGTGGTCTAGTGGCTAGGATCCAGCACTCTCACTGCTGTGGCCCGGGTTCGATTCCCGGTCAGGTCTATTATAATAGACGGAAAGACAGAAAATTCTTAATGGAGAAAGCATTGAAAGATGTTCCTTTTTCTAGAATGGGTTTTCCGACAGTCAACTTTTTTTCTAGTAAAGTCTTTGGTGGTCTAGTGGCTAGGATCCAGCACTCTCACTGCTGTGGCCCGGGTTCGATTCCCGGTCAGGTCTATTATAATAGACGGAAAGACAGAAAATTCTTATTGGAGAAAGCATTGAAAGATGTTCCTTTTTCTAGAATGGGTTTTCCGACAGTCAACTTTTTTTCTAGTAAAGTCCTTGGTGGTCTAGTGGCTAGGATCCAGCACTCTCACTGCTGTGGCCCGGGTTCGATTCCCGGTCAGGTCTATTATAATAGACGGAAAGACAGAAAATTCTTATTGGAGAAAGCATTGAAAGATGTTCCTTTTTCTAGAATGGGTTTTCTGACAGTCAACTTTTTTTCTAGTAAAGTCCTTGGTGGTCTAGTGGCTAGGATCCAGCACTCTCACTGCTGTGGCCCGGGTTCGATTCCCGGTCGGGTCTATTATAATAGACGGAAAGACAGAAAATTCTTATTGGAGAAAGCATTGAAAGATGTTCCTTTTTCTAGAATGGGTTTTCCGACAGTCAACTTTTTTTCTAGTAAAGTCCTTGGTGGTCTAGTGGCTAGGATCCAGCACTCTCACTGCTGTGGCCCGGGTTCGATTCCCGGTCAGGTCTATTATAATAGACGGAAAGACAGAATTTTTTTTATCGGAGAAAGCATTGAAAGAGGTTCCTTTTATAAAATGGATTTGACGACAGTCAACTTTTTTCTAGTAAAGTCCTTGGTGGTCTAGTGGCTAGGATCCAGCACTCTCACTGCTGTGGCCCGGGTTTGATTCCCGGTCAGGGAAACTATGACAGACAGACAGACAGACAGACAGACAGACAGACAGACAGACAGACAGACAGACAGACAGACAGACAGACAGACAGACAGACAGACAGACAGACAGACAGACAGACAGACAGACAGACAGACAGACAGACAGACAGACAGACAGACAGACAGACAGACAGACAATTCTTATCGGAGAAAGCATTGAAAGAGGTTCCTTTTATAAAATGGATTTGACGACAGTCAACTTTTTTCTAGTAAAGTCCTTGGTGGTCTAGTGGCTAGGATCCAGCACTCTCACTGCTGTGGCCCGGGTTTGATTCCCGGTCAGGGAAACTATGACAGACAGACAGACAGACAGACAGACAGACAGACAGACAGACAGACAGACAGACAATTCTTATCGGAGAAAGCATTGAAAGAGGTTCCTTTTATAAAATGGATTTGACGACAGTCAACTTTTTTCTAGTAAAGTCTTGGTGGTCTAGTGGCTAGGATCCAGCACTCTCACTGCTGTGGCCCGGGTTTGATTCCGGTCAGGAAACTATGACAGACAGACAGACAGACAGACAGACAGACAGACAGACAGACAGACAGACAGACAGACAGACAGACAGACAGACAGACAGACAGACAGACAGACAGACAGACAGACAGACAGACAGACAGACAGACAGACAGACAGACAGACAGACAGACAGACAGACAGACAGACAGACAGACAGACAGACAGACAGACAATTCTTATCGGAGAAAGCATTGAAAGAGGTTCCTTTTATAAAATGGATTTGACGACAGTCAACTTTTTTCTAGTAAAGTCCTTGGTGGTCTAGTGGCTAGGATCCAGCACTCTCACTGCTGTGGCCCGGGTTTGATTCCCGGTCAGGGAAACTATGACAGACAGACAGACAGACAGACAGACAGACAGACAGACAGACAGACAGACAGACAGACAGACAGACAGACAGACAGACAGACAGACAGACAGACAGACAGACAGACAGACAGACAGACAGACAGACAGACAGACAGACAATTCTTATCGGAGAAAGCATTGAAAGAGGTTCCTTTTATAAAATCGATTTGACGACAGTCAACTTTTTTCTAGTAAAGTCCTTGGTGGTCTAGTGGCTAGGATCCAGCACTCTCACTGCTGTGGCCCGGGTTTGATTCCCGGTCAGGGAAACTATGACAGACAGACAGACAGACAGACAGACAGACAGACAGACAGACAGACAGACAGACAGACAGACAGACAGACAGACAGACAGACAGACAGACAGACAGACAGACAGACAGACAGACAGACAGACAGACAGACAGACAGACAGACAGACAGACAGACAGACAATTCTTATTGGAGAAAGCATTGAAAGAGGTTCCTTTTATAGAATGGATTTGACGACAGTCAACTTTTTTTCTAGTAAAGTCCTTGGTGGTCTAGTGGCTAGAATCCAGCACTTTCACTGCTGTGGCCCGGTTTCGATTCCAGGTCAGGGAAACTGTTACACGCAGATAGAAAATTTCTCTTGAGGAATTGGAAAGAAAATTGAAAGATGTTCCTTTTTCTAGAATGGGTTTTCCGACAGTACACTTTTTTCCTGTTCATTCCTGATGGACTAGTGGCTAGGATCCAGCACTCTCACTGCTGTGGCCCGGGTTCGATTCCCGGTCAGGTCTATTATAATAGACGGAAAGACAGAAAATTCTTATTGGAGAAAGCATTGAAAGATGTTCCTTTTTCTAGAATGGGTTTTCCGACAGTCAACTTTTTTTCTAGTAAAGTCTTTGGTGGTCTAGTGGCTAGGATCCAGCACTCTCACTGCTGTGGCCCGGGTTCGATTCCCGGTCAGGTCTATTATAATAGACGGAAAGACAGAAAATTCTTATTGGAGAAAGCATTGAAAGATGTTCCTTTTTCTAGAATGGGTTTTCCGACAGTCAACTTTTTTTTCTAGTAAAGTCCTTGGTGGTCTAGTGGCTAGGATCCAGCACTCTCACTGCTGTGGCCCGGGTTCGATTCCCGGTCAGGTCTATTATAATAGACCTGACCGGGAATCGAACCCGGGCCACAGCAGTGAGAGTGCTGGATCCTAGCCACTAGACCACCAAAGACTTTACTAGAAAAAAAGTTGACTGTCGGAAAACCCATTCTAGAAAAAGGAACATCTTTCAATGCTTTCTCCATTAAGAATTTCTGTCTTTCCGTCTATTATAATAGACCTGACCGGGAATCGAACCCGGGCCACAGCAGTGAGAGTGCTGGATCCTAGCCACTAGACCACCAAGGACTTTACTAGAAAAAAAAGTTGACTGTCGGAAAACCCATTCTAGAAAAAGGAACATCTTTCAATGCTTTCTCCAATAAGAATTTTCTGTCTTTCCGTCTATTATAATAGACCTGACCGGGAATCGAACCCGGCCACAGCAGTGAGAGTGCTGGATCCTAGCCACTAGACCACCAAAGACTTTACTAGAAAAAAAGTTGACTGTCGGAAACCCATTCTAGAAAAAGGAACATCTTTCAATGCTTTCTCCAATAAGAATTTTCTGTCTTTCCGTCTATTATAATAGACCTGACCGGGAATCGAACCCGGGCCACAGCAGTGAGAGTGCTGGATCCTAGCCACTAGTCCATCAGGGAATGAACAGGAAAAAAGTGTACTGTCGGAAAACCCATTCTAGAAAAAGGAACATCTTTCAATTTTCTTTCCAATTCCTCAAGAGAAATTTTCTATCTGCGTGTAACAGTTTCCCTGACCTGGAATCGAAACCGGGCCACAGCAGTGAAAGTGCTGGATTCTAGCCACTAGACCACCAAGGACTTTACTAGAAAAAAAGTTGACTGTCGTCAAATCCATTCTATAAAAGGAACCTCTTTCAATGCTTTCTCCAATAAGAATTGTCTGTCTGTCTGTCTGTCTGTCTGTCTGTCTGTCTGTCTGTCTGTCTGTCTGTCTGTCTGTCTGTCTGTCTGTCTGTCTGTCTGTCTGTCTGTCTGTCTGTCTGTCTGTCTGTCTGTCTGTCTGTCTGTCTGTCTGTCTGTCTGTCTGTCTGTCTGTCATAGTTTCCCTGACCGGGAATCAAACCCGGGCCACAGCAGTGAGAGTGCTGGATCCTAGCCACTAGACCACCAAGGACTTTACTAGAAAAAAGTTGACTGTCGTCAAATCGATTTTATAAAAGGAACCTCTTTCAATGCTTTCTCCGATAAGAATTGTCTGTCTGTCTGTCTGTCTGTCTGTCTGTCTGTCTGTCTGTCTGTCTGTCTGTCTGTCTGTCTGTCTGTCTGTCTGTCTGTCTGTCTGTCTGTCTGTCTGTCTGTCTGTCTGTCTGTCTGTCTGTCTGTCTGTCTGTCATAGTTTCCTGACCGGGAATCAAACCCGGGCCACAGCAGTGAGAGTGCTGGATCCTAGCCACTAGACCACCAAGGACCTAGAAAAAAGTTGACTGTCGTCAAATCCATTTTATAAAAGGAACCTCTTTCAATGCTTTCTCCGATAAGAATTGTCTGTCTGTCTGTCTGTCTGTCTGTCTGTCTGTCTGTCTGTCTGTCTGTCTGTCTGTCTGTCTGTCTGTCTGTCTGTCTGTCTGTCTGTCTGTCTGTCTGTCTGTCTGTCTGTCTGTCTGTCTGTCTGTCTGTCTGTCTGTCTGTCTGTCTGTCTGTCTGTCTGTCTGTCTGTCTGTCTGTCTGTCTGTCATAGTTTCCCTGACCGGGAATCAAACCCGGGCCACAGCAGTGAGAGTGCTGGATCCTAGCCACTAGACCACCAAGGACTTTACTAGAAAAAAGTTGACTGTCGTCAAATCCATTTTATAAAAGGAACCTCTTTCAATGCTTTCTCCGATAAGAATTGTCTGTCTGTCTGTCTGTCTGTCTGTCTGTCTGTCTGTCTGTCTGTCTGTCTGTCATAGTTTCCCTGACCGGGAATCAAACCCGGGCCACAGCAGTGAGAGTGCTGGATCCTAGCCACTAGACCACCAAGGACTTTACTAGAAAAAAGTTGACTGTCGTCAAATCCATTTTATAAAAGGAACCTCTTTCAATGCTTTCTCCGATAAGAATTGTCTGTCTGTCTGTCTGTCTGTCTGTCTGTCTGTCTGTCTGTCTGTCTGTCTGTCTGTCTGTCTGTCTGTCTGTCTGTCTGTCTGTCTGTCTGTCTGTCTGTCTGTCTGTCTGTCTGTCTGTCTGTCTGTCTGTCTGTCTGTCTGTCTGTCTGTCTGTCTGTCATAGTTTCCCTGACCGGGAATCAAACCCGGGCCACAGCAGTGAGAGTGCTGGATCCTAGCCACTAGACCACCAAGGACTTTACTAGAAAAAAGTTGACTGTCGTCAAATCCATTTTATAAAAGGAACCTCTTTCAATGCTTTCTCCGATAAAAAAAATTCTGTCTTTCCGTCTATTATAATAGACCTGACCGGGAATCGAACCCGGGCCACAGCAGTGAGAGTGCTGGATCCTAGCCACTAGACCACCAAGGACTTTACTAGAAAAAAAGTTGACTGTCGGAAAACCCATTCTAGAAAAAGGAACATCTTTCAATGCTTTCTCCAATAAGAATTTTCTGTCTTTCCGTCTATTATAATAGACCCGACCGGGAATCGAACCCGGGCCACAGCAGTGAGAGTGCTGGATCCTAGCCACTAGACCACCAAGGACTTTACTAGAAAAAAAGTTGACTGTCAGAAAACCCATTCTAGAAAAAGGAACATCTTTCAATGCTTTCTCCAATAAGAATTTTCTGTCTTTCCGTCTATTATAATAGACCTGACCGGGAATCGAACCCGGGCCACAGCAGTGAGAGTGCTGGATCCTAGCCACTAGACCACCAAGGACTTTACTAGAAAAAAAGTTGACTGTCGGAAAACCCATTCTAGAAAAAGGAACATCTTTCAATGCTTTCTCCAATAAGAATTTTCTGTCTTTCCGTCTATTATAATAGACCTGACCGGGAATCGAACCCGGGCCACAGCAGTGAGAGTGCTGGATCCTAGCCACTAGACCACCAAAGACTTTACTAGAAAAAAAGTTGACTGTCGGAAAACCCATTCTAGAAAAAGGAACATCTTTCAATGCTTTCTCCATTAAGAATTTTCTGTCTTTCCGTCTATTATAATAGACCTGACCGGGAATCGAACCCGGGCCACAGCAGTGAGAGTGCTGGATCCTAGCCACTAGACCACCAAGGACTTTACTAGAAAAAAAAGTTGACTGTCGGAAAACCCATTCTAGAAAAAGGAACATCTTTCAATGCTTTCTCCAATAAGAATTTTCTGTCTTTCCGTCTATTATAATAGACCTGACCGGGAATCGAACCCGGGCCACAGCAGTGAGAGTGCTGGATCCTAGCCACTAGACCACCAAAGACTTTACTAGAAAAAAAGTTGACTGTCGGAAAACCCATTCTAGAAAAAGGAACATCTTTCAATGCTTTCTCCAATAAGAATTTTCTGTCTTTCCGTCTATTATAATAGACCTGACCGGGAATCGAACCCGGGCCACAGCAGTGAGAGTGCTGGATCCTAGCCACTAGTCCATCAGGGAATGAACAGGAAAAAAGTGTACTGTCGGAAAACCCATTCTAGAAAAAGGAACATCTTTCAATTTTCTTTCCAATTCCTCAAGAGAAATTTTCTATCTGCGTGTAACAGTTTCCCTGACCTGGAATCGAAACCGGGCCACAGCAGTGAAAGTGCTGGATTCTAGCCACTAGACCACCAAGGACTTTACTAGAAAAAAAGTTGACTGTCGTCAAATCCATTCTATAAAAGGAACCTCTTTCAATGCTTTCTCCAATAAGAATTGTCTGTCTGTCTGTCTGTCTGTCTGTCTGTCTGTCTGTCTGTCTGTCTGTCTGTCTGTCTGTCTGTCTGTCTGTCTGTCTGTCTGTCTGTCTGTCTGTCTGTCTGTCTGTCTGTCTGTCTGTCTGTCTGTCTGTCTGTCTGTCTGTCTGTCTGTCTGTCTGTCTGTCTGTCTGTCTGTCTGTCTGTCTGTCTGTCTGTCTGTCTGTCTGTCTGTCTGTCTGTCTGTCTGTCTGTCTGTCTGTCTGTCTGTCTGTCTGTCTGTCTGTCTGTCTGTCTGTCTGTCTGTCTGTCATAGTTTCCCTGACCGGGAATCAAACCCGGGCCACAGCAGTGAGAGTGCTGGATCCTAGCCACTAGACCACCAAGGACTTTACTAGAAAAAAGTTGACTGTCGTCAAATCCATTTTATAAAAGGAACCTCTTTCAATGCTTTCTCCGATAAGAATTGTCTGTCTGTCTGTCTGTCTGTCTGTCTGTCTGTCTGTCTGTCTGTCTGTCTGTCTGTCTGTCTGTCTGTCTGTCTGTCTGTCTGTCTGTCTGTCTGTCTGTCTGTCTGTCTGTCTGTCTGTCTGTCATAGTTTCCCTGACCGGGAATCAAACCCGGGCCACAGCAGTGAGAGTGCTGGATCCTAGCCACTAGACCACCAAGGACTTTACTAGAAAAAAGTTGACTGTCGTCAAATCCATTTTATAAAAGGAACCTCTTTCAATGCTTTCTCCGATAAGAATTGTCTGTCTGTCTGTCTGTCTGTCTGTCTGTCTGTCTGTCTGTCTGTCTGTCTGTCTGTCTGTCTGTCTGTCTGTCTGTCTGTCTGTCTGTCTGTCTGTCTGTCTGTCTGTCATAGTTTCCCTGACCGGGAATCAAACCCGGGCCACAGCAGTGAGAGTGCTGGATCCTAGCCACTAGACCACCAAGGACTTTACTAGAAAAAAGTTGACTGTCGTCAAATCCATTTTATAAAAGGAACCTCTTTCAATGCTTTCTCCGATAAAAAAAATTCTGTCTTTCCGTCTATTATAATAGACCTGACCGGGAATCGAACCCGGGCCACAGCAGTGAGAGTGCTGGATCCTAGCCACTAGACCACCAAGGACTTTACTAGAAAAAAAGTTGACTGTCGGAAAACCCATTCTAGAAAAAGGAACATCTTTCAATGCTTTCTCCAATAAGAATTTTCTGTCTTTCCGTCTATTATAATAGACCCGACCGGGAATCGAACCCGGGCCACAGCAGTGAGAGTGCTGGATCCTAGCCACTAGACCACCAAGGACTTTACTAGAAAAAAAGTTGACTGTCAGAAAACCCATTCTAGAAAAAGGAACATCTTTCAATGCTTTCTCCAATAAGAATTTTCTGTCTTTCCGTCTATTATAATAGACCTGACCGGGAATCGAACCCGGGCCACAGCAGTGAGAGTGCTGGATCCTAGCCACTAGACCACCAAGGACTTTACTAGAAAAAAAGTTGACTGTCGGAAAACCCATTCTAGAAAAAGGAACATCTTTCAATGCTTTCTCCAATAAGAATTTTCTGTCTTTCCGTCTATTATAATAGACCTGACCGGGAATCGAACCCGGGCCACAGCAGTGAGAGTGCTGGATCCTAGCCACTAGACCACCAAAGACTTTACTAGAAAAAAAGTTGACTGTCGGAAAACCCATTCTAGAAAAAGGAACATCTTTCAATGCTTTCTCCATTAAGAATTTTCTGTCTTTCCGTCTATTATAATAGACCTGACCGGGAATCGAACCCGGGCCACAGCAGTGAGAGTGCTGGATCCTAGCCACTAGACCACCAAGGACTTTACTAGAAAAAAAAGTTGACTGTCGGAAAACCCATTCTAGAAAAAGGAACATCTTTCAATGCTTTCTCCAATAAGAATTTTCTGTCTTTCCGTCTATTATAATAGACCTGACCGGGAATCGAACCCGGGCCACAGCAGTGAGAGTGCTGGATCCTAGCCACTAGACCACCAAAGACTTTACTAGAAAAAAAGTTGACTGTCGGAAAACCCATTCTAGAAAAAGGAACATCTTTCAATGCTTTCTCCAATAAGAATTTTCTGTCTTTCCGTCTATTATAATAGACCTGACCGGGAATCGAACCCGGGCCACAGCAGTGAGAGTGCTGGATCCTAGCCACTAGTCCATCAGGGAATGAACAGGAAAAAAGTGTACTGTCGGAAAACCCATTCTAGAAAAAGGAACATCTTTCAATTTTCTTTCCAATTCCTCAAGAGAAATTTTCTATCTGCGTGTAACAGTTTCCCTGACCTGGAATCGAAACCGGGCCACAGCAGTGAAAGTGCTGGATTCTAGCCACTAGACCACCAAGGACTTTACTAGAAAAAAAGTTGACTGTCGTCAAATCCATTCTATAAAAGGAACCTCTTTCAATGCTTTCTCCAATAAGAATTGTCTGTCTGTCTGTCTGTCTGTCTGTCTGTCTGTCTGTCTGTCTGTCTGTCTGTCTGTCTGTCTGTCTGTCTGTCTGTCTGTCTGTCTGTCTGTCTGTCTGTCTGTCTGTCTGTCTGTCTGTCTGTCTGTCTGTCTGTCTGTCTGTCTGTCTGTCTGTCTGTCTGTCTGTCTGTCTGTCTGTCTGTCTGTCTGTCTGTCTGTCTGTCTGTCTGTCTGTCTGTCTGTCTGTCTGTCATAGTTTCCCTGACCGGGAATCAAACCCGGGCCACAGCAGTGAGAGTGCTGGATCCTAGCCACTAGACCACCAAGGACTTTACTAGAAAAAAGTTGACTGTCGTCAAATCCATTTTATAAAAGGAACCTCTTTCAATGCTTTCTCCGATAAGAATTGTCTGTCTGTCTGTCTGTCTGTCTGTCTGTCTGTCTGTCTGTCTGTCTGTCTGTCTGTCTGTCTGTCTGTCTGTCTGTCTGTCTGTCTGTCTGTCTGTCTGTCTGTCATAGTTTCCCTGACCGGGAATCAAACCCGGGCCACAGCAGTGAGAGTGCTGGATCCTAGCCACTAGACCACCAAGGACTTTACTAGAAAAAAGTTGACTGTCGTCAAATCCATTTTATAAAAGGAACCTCTTTCAATGCTTTCTCCGATAAGAATTGTCTGTCTGTCTGTCTGTCTGTCTGTCTGTCTGTCTGTCTGTCTGTCTGTCTGTCTGTCTGTCTGTCTGTCTGTCTGTCTGTCTGTCTGTCTGTCTGTCTGTCTGTCTGTCTGTCTGTCTGTCTGTCTGTCTGTCTGTCTGTCTGTCTGTCATAGTTTCCCTGACCGGGAATCAAACCCGGGCCACAGCAGTGAGAGTGCTGGATCCTAGCCACTAGACCACCAAGGACTTTACTAGAAAAAAGTTGACTGTCGTCAAATCCATTTTATAAAAGGAACCTCTTTCAATGCTTTCTCCGATAAAAAAAATTCTGTCTTTCCGTCTATTATAATAGACCTGACCGGGAATCGAACCCGGGCCACAGCAGTGAGAGTGCTGGATCCTAGCCACTAGACCACCAAGGACTTTACTAGAAAAAAAGTTGACTGTCGGAAAACCCATTCTAGAAAAAGGAACATCTTTCAATGCTTTCTCCAATAAGAATTTTCTGTCTTTCCGTCTATTATAATAGACCCGACCGGGAATCGAACCCGGGCCACAGCAGTGAGAGTGCTGGATCCTAGCCACTAGACCACCAAGGACTTTACTAGAAAAAAAGTTGACTGTCAGAAAACCCATTCTAGAAAAAGGAACATCTTTCAATGCTTTCTCCAATAAGAATTTTCTGTCTTTCCGTCTATTATAATAGACCTGACCGGGAATCGAACCCGGGCCACAGCAGTGAGAGTGCTGGATCCTAGCCACTAGACCACCAAGGACTTTACTAGAAAAAAAGTTGACTGTCGGAAAACCCATTCTAGAAAAAGGAACATCTTTCAATGCTTTCTCCAATAAGAATTTTCTGTCTTTCCGTCTATTATAATAGACCTGACCGGGAATCGAACCCGGGCCACAGCAGTGAGAGTGCTGGATCCTAGCCACTAGACCACCAAAGACTTTACTAGAAAAAAAGTTGACTGTCGGAAAACCCATTCTAGAAAAAGGAACATCTTTCAATGCTTTCTCCATTAAGAATTTTCTGTCTTTCCGTCTATTATAATAGACCTGACCGGGAATCGAACCCGGGCCACAGCAGTGAGAGTGCTGGATCCTAGCCACTAGACCACCAAGGACTTTACTAGAAAAAAAAGTTGACTGTCGGAAAACCCATTCTAGAAAAAGGAACATCTTTCAATGCTTTCTCCAATAAGAATTTTCTGTCTTTCCGTCTATTATAATAGACCTGACCGGGAATCGAACCCGGGCCACAGCAGTGAGAGTGCTGGATCCTAGCCACTAGACCACCAAAGACTTTACTAGAAAAAAAGTTGACTGTCGGAAAACCCATTCTAGAAAAAGGAACATCTTTCAATGCTTTCTCCAATAAGAATTTTCTGTCTTTCCGTCTATTATAATAGACCTGACCGGGAATCGAACCCGGGCCACAGCAGTGAGAGTGCTGGATCCTAGCCACTAGTCCATCAGGGAATGAACAGGAAAAAAGTGTACTGTCGGAAAACCCATTCTAGAAAAAGGAACATCTTTCAATTTTCTTTCCAATTCCTCAAGAGAAATTTTCTATCTGCGTGTAACAGTTTCCCTGACCTGGAATCGAAACCGGGCCACAGCAGTGAAAGTGCTGGATTCTAGCCACTAGACCACCAAGGACTTTACTAGAAAAAAAGTTGACTGTCGTCAAATCCATTCTATAAAAGGAACCTCTTTCAATGCTTTCTCCAATAAGAATTGTCTGTCTGTCTGTCTGTCTGTCTGTCTGTCTGTCTGTCTGTCTGTCTGTCTGTCTGTCTGTCTGTCTGTCTGTCTGTCTGTCTGTCTGTCTGTCTGTCTGTCTGTCTGTCTGTCTGTCTGTCTGTCTGTCTGTCTGTCTGTCTGTCTGTCTGTCTGTCTGTCTGTCTGTCTGTCTGTCTGTCTGTCTGTCTGTCTGTCTGTCTGTCTGTCTGTCTGTCTGTCTGTCTGTCTGTCTGTCTGTCTGTCTGTCTGTCTGTCTGTCTGTCTGTCTGTCTGTCTGTCTGTCTGTCTGTCTGTCTGTCTGTCTGTCTGTCTGTCTGTCTGTCTGTCTGTCTGTCTGTCTGTCTGTCTGTCTGTCATAGTTTCCCTGACCGGGAATCAAACCCGGGCCACAGCAGTGAGAGTGCTGGATCCTAGCCACTAGACCACCAAGGACTTTACTAGAAAAAAGTTGACTGTCGTCAAATCCATTTTATAAAAGGAACCTCTTTCAATGCTTTCTCCGATAAGAATTGTCTGTCTGTCTGTCTGTCTGTCTGTCTGTCTGTCTGTCTGTCTGTCTGTCTGTCTGTCTGTCTGTCTGTCTGTCTGTCTGTCTGTCTGTCTGTCTGTCTGTCTGTCTGTCTGTCTGTCTGTCTGTCTGTCATAGTTTCCCTGACCGGGAATCAAACCCGGGCCACAGCAGTGAGAGTGCTGGATCCTAGCCACTAGACCACCAAGGACTTTACTAGAAAAAAGTTGACTGTCGTCAAATCCATTTTATAAAAGGAACCTCTTTCAATGCTTTCTCCGATAAAAAAAATTCTGTCTTTCCGTCTATTATAATAGACCTGACCGGGAATCGAACCCGGGCCACAGCAGTGAGAGTGCTGGATCCTAGCCACTAGACCACCAAGGACTTTACTAGAAAAAAAGTTGACTGTCGGAAAACCCATTCTAGAAAAAGGAACATCTTTCAATGCTTTCTCCAATAAGAATTTTCTGTCTTTCCGTCTATTATAATAGACCCGACCGGGAATCGAACCCGGGCCACAGCAGTGAGAGTGCTGGATCCTAGCCACTAGACCACCAAGGACTTTACTAGAAAAAAAGTTGACTGTCGGAAAACCCATTCTAGAAAAAGGAACATCTTTCAATGCTTTCTCCAATAAGAATTTTCTGTCTTTCCGTCTATTATAATAGACCCGACCGGGAATCGAACCCGGGCCACAGCAGTGAGAGTGCTGGATCCTAGCCACTAGACCACCAAGGACTTTACTAGAAAAAAAGTTGACTGTCAGAAAACCCATTCTAGAAAAAGGAACATCTTTCAATGCTTTCTCCAATAAGAATTTTCTGTCTTTCCGTCTATTATAATAGACCTGACCGGGAATCGAACCCGGGCCACAGCAGTGAGAGTGCTGGATCCTAGCCACTAGACCACCAAGGACTTTACTAGAAAAAAAGTTGACTGTCGGAAAACCCATTCTAGAAAAAGGAACATCTTTCAATGCTTTCTCCAATAAGAATTTTCTGTCTTTCCGTCTATTATAATAGACCTGACCGGGAATAGACCTGACCGGGAATCGAACCCGGGCCACAGCAGTGAGAGTGCTGGATCCTAGCCACTAGACCACCAAAGACTTTACTAGAAAAAAAGTTGACTGTCGGAAAACCCATTCTAGAAAAAGGAACATCTTTCAATGCTTTCTCCATTAAGAATTTTCTGTCTTTCCGTCTATTATAATAGACCTGACCGGGAATCGAACCCGGGCCACAGCAGTGAGAGTGCTGGATCCTAGCCACTAGACCACCAAGGACTTTACTAGAAAAAAAAGTTGACTGTCGGAAAACCCATTCTAGAAAAAGGAACATCTTTCAATGCTTTCTCCAATAAGAATTTTCTGTCTTTCCGTCTATTATAATAGACCTGACCGGGAATCGAACCCGGGCCACAGCAGTGAGAGTGCTGGATCCTAGCCACTAGACCACCAAAGACTTTACTAGAAAAAAAGTTGACTGTCGGAAAACCCATTCTAGAAAAAGGAACATCTTTCAATGCTTTCTCCAATAAGAATTTTCTGTCTTTCCGTCTATTATAATAGACCTGACCGGGAATCGAACCCGGGCCACAGCAGTGAGAGTGCTGGATCCTAGCCACTAGTCCATCAGGGAATGAACAGGAAAAAAGTGTACTGTCGGAAAACCCATTCTAGAAAAAGGAACATCTTTCAATTTTCTTTCCAATTCCTCAAGAGAAATTTTCTATCTGCGTGTAACAGTTTCCCTGACCTGGAATCGAAACCGGGCCACAGCAGTGAAAGTGCTGGATTCTAGCCACTAGACCACCAAGGACTTTACTAGAAAAAAAGTTGACTGTCGTCAAATCCATTCTATAAAAGGAACCTCTTTCAATGCTTTCTCCAATAAGAATTGTCTGTCTGTCTGTCTGTCTGTCTGTCTGTCTGTCTGTCTGTCTGTCTGTCTGTCTGTCTGTCTGTCTGTCTGTCTGTCTGTCTGTCTGTCTGTCTGTCTGTCTGTCTGTCTGTCTGTCTGTCTGTCTGTCTGTCTGTCTGTCTGTCTGTCTGTCTGTCTGTCTGTCATAGTTTCCCTGACCGGGAATCAAACCCGGGCCACAGCAGTGAGAGTGCTGGATCCTAGCCACTAGACCACCAAGGACTTTACTAGAAAAAAGTTGACTGTCGTCAAATCGATTTTATAAAAGGAACCTCTTTCAATGCTTTCTCCGATAAGAATTGTCTGTCTGTCTGTCTGTCTGTCTGTCTGTCTGTCTGTCTGTCTGTCTGTCTGTCTGTCTGTCTGTCTGTCTGTCTGTCTGTCTGTCTGTCTGTCTGTCTGTCTGTCTGTCTGTCTGTCTGTCTGTCTGTCTGTCATAGTTTCCCTGACCGGGAATCAAACCCGGGCCACAGCAGTGAGAGTGCTGGATCCTAGCCACTAGACCACCAAGGACTTTACTAGAAAAAAGTTGACTGTCGTCAAATCCATTTTATAAAAGGAACCTCTTTCAATGCTTTCTCCGATAAGAATTGTCTGTCTGTCTGTCTGTCTGTCTGTCTGTCTGTCTGTCTGTCTGTCTGTCTGTCTGTCTGTCTGTCTGTCTGTCTGTCTGTCTGTCTGTCTGTCTGTCTGTCTGTCTGTCTGTCTGTCTGTCTGTCTGTCTGTCTGTCTGTCTGTCTGTCTGTCTGTCTGTCTGTCTGTCTGTCTGTCTGTCTGTCTGTCTGTCTGTCATAGTTTCCCTGACCGGGAATCAAACCCGGGCCACAGCAGTGAGAGTGCTGGATCCTAGCCACTAGACCACCAAGGACTTTACTAGAAAAAAGTTGACTGTCGTCAAATCCATTTTATAAAAGGAACCTCTTTCAATGCTTTCTCCGATAAGAATTGTCTGTCTGTCTGTCTGTCTGTCTGTCTGTCTGTCTGTCTGTCTGTCTGTCTGTCATAGTTTCCCTGACCGGGAATCAAACCCGGGCCACAGCAGTGAGAGTGCTGGATCCTAGCCACTAGACCACCAAGGACTTTACTAGAAAAAAGTTGACTGTCGTCAAATCCATTTTATAAAAGGAACCTCTTTCAATGCTTTCTCCGATAAGAATTGTCTGTCTGTCTGTCTGTCTGTCTGTCTGTCTGTCTGTCTGTCTGTCTGTCTGTCTGTCTGTCTGTCTGTCTGTCTGTCTGTCTGTCTGTCTGTCTGTCTGTCTGTCTGTCTGTCTGTCTGTCTGTCTGTCTGTCTGTCTGTCTGTCTGTCTGTCTGTCTGTCTGTCTGTCTGTCATAGTTTCCCTGACCGGGAATCAAACCCGGGCCACAGCAGTGAGAGTGCTGGATCCTAGCCACTAGACCACCAAGGACTTTACTAGAAAAAAGTTGACTGTCGTCAAATCCATTTTATAAAAGGAACCTCTTTCAATGCTTTCTCCGATAAAAAAAATTCTGTCTTTCCGTCTATTATAATAGACCTGACCGGGAATCGAACCCGGGCCACAGCAGTGAGAGTGCTGGATCCTAGCCACTAGACCACCAAGGACTTTACTAGAAAAAAAGTTGACTGTCGGAAAACCCATTCTAGAAAAAGGAACATCTTTCAATGCTTTCTCCAATAAGAATTTTCTGTCTTTCCGTCTATTATAATAGACCCGACCGGGAATCGAACCCGGGCCACAGCAGTGAGAGTGCTGGATCCTAGCCACTAGACCACCAAGGACTTTACTAGAAAAAAAGTTGACTGTCAGAAAACCCATTCTAGAAAAAGGAACATCTTTCAATGCTTTCTCCAATAAGAATTTTCTGTCTTTCCGTCTATTATAATAGACCTGACCGGGAATCGAACCCGGGCCACAGCAGTGAGAGTGCTGGATCCTAGCCACTAGACCACCAAGGACTTTACTAGAAAAAAAGTTGACTGTCGGAAAACCCATTCTAGAAAAAGGAACATCTTTCAATGCTTTCTCCAATAAGAATTTTCTGTCTTTCCGTCTATTATAATAGACCTGACCGGGAATCGAACCCGGGCCACAGCAGTGAGAGTGCTGGATCCTAGCCACTAGACCACCAAAGACTTTACTAGAAAAAAAGTTGACTGTCGGAAAACCCATTCTAGAAAAAGGAACATCTTTCAATGCTTTCTCCATTAAGAATTTTCTGTCTTTCCGTCTATTATAATAGACCTGACCGGGAATCGAACCCGGGCCACAGCAGTGAGAGTGCTGGATCCTAGCCACTAGACCACCAAGGACTTTACTAGAAAAAAAAGTTGACTGTCGGAAAACCCATTCTAGAAAAAGGAACATCTTTCAATGCTTTCTCCAATAAGAATTTTCTGTCTTTCCGTCTATTATAATAGACCTGACCGGGAATCGAACCCGGGCCACAGCAGTGAGAGTGCTGGATCCTAGCCACTAGACCACCAAAGACTTTACTAGAAAAAAAGTTGACTGTCGGAAAACCCATTCTAGAAAAAGGAACATCTTTCAATGCTTTCTCCAATAAGAATTTTCTGTCTTTCCGTCTATTATAATAGACCTGACCGGGAATCGAACCCGGGCCACAGCAGTGAGAGTGCTGGATCCTAGCCACTAGTCCATCAGGGAATGAACAGGAAAAAAGTGTACTGTCGGAAAACCCATTCTAGAAAAAGGAACATCTTTCAATTTTCTTTCCAATTCCTCAAGAGAAATTTTCTATCTGCGTGTAACAGTTTCCCTGACCTGGAATCGAAACCGGGCCACAGCAGTGAAAGTGCTGGATTCTAGCCACTAGACCACCAAGGACTTTACTAGAAAAAAAGTTGACTGTCGTCAAATCCATTCTATAAAAGGAACCTCTTTCAATGCTTTCTCCAATAAGAATTGTCTGTCTGTCTGTCTGTCTGTCTGTCTGTCTGTCTGTCTGTCTGTCTGTCTGTCTGTCTGTCTGTCTGTCTGTCTGTCTGTCTGTCTGTCTGTCTGTCTGTCTGTCTGTCTGTCTGTCTGTCTGTCTGTCTGTCTGTCTGTCTGTCTGTCTGTCTGTCTGTCTGTCTGTCTGTCTGTCTGTCTGTCTGTCTGTCTGTCTGTCTGTCTGTCTGTCTGTCTGTCTGTCTGTCTGTCTGTCTGTCTGTCTGTCTGTCTGTCTGTCTGTCTGTCTGTCTGTCTGTCTGTCTGTCTGTCTGTCTGTCTGTCTGTCTGTCTGTCTGTCTGTCTGTCTGTCTGTCTGTCTGTCTGTCTGTCTGTCTGTCTGTCTGTCTGTCTGTCTGTCTGTCTGTCTGTCTGTCATAGTTTCCCTGACCGGGAATCAAACCCGGGCCACAGCAGTGAGAGTGCTGGATCCTAGCCACTAGACCACCAAGGACTTTACTAGAAAAAAGTTGACTGTCGTCAAATCCATTTTATAAAAGGAACCTCTTTCAATGCTTTCTCCGATAAGAATTGTCTGTCTGTCTGTCTGTCTGTCTGTCTGTCTGTCTGTCTGTCTGTCTGTCTGTCTGTCTGTCTGTCTGTCTGTCTGTCTGTCTGTCTGTCTGTCTGTCTGTCTGTCTGTCTGTCTGTCATAGTTTCCCTGACCGGGAATCAAACCCGGGCCACAGCAGTGAGAGTGCTGGATCCTAGCCACTAGACCACCAAGGACTTTACTAGAAAAAAGTTGACTGTCGTCAAATCCATTTTATAAAAGGAACCTCTTTCAATGCTTTCTCCGATAAGAATTGTCTGTCTGTCTGTCTGTCTGTCTGTCTGTCTGTCTGTCTGTCTGTCTGTCTGTCTGTCTGTCTGTCTGTCTGTCTGTCTGTCTGTCTGTCTGTCTGTCTGTCTGTCATAGTTTCCCTGACCGGGAATCAAACCCGGGCCACAGCAGTGAGAGTGCTGGATCCTAGCCACTAGACCACCAAGGACTTTACTAGAAAAAAGTTGACTGTCGTCAAATCCATTTTATAAAAGGAACCTCTTTCAATGCTTTCTCCGATAAAAAAAATTCTGTCTTTCCGTCTATTATAATAGACCTGACCGGGAATCGAACCCGGGCCACAGCAGTGAGAGTGCTGGATCCTAGCCACTAGACCACCAAGGACTTTACTAGAAAAAAAGTTGACTGTCGGAAAACCCATTCTAGAAAAAGGAACATCTTTCAATGCTTTCTCCAATAAGAATTTTCTGTCTTTCCGTCTATTATAATAGACCCGACCGGGAATCGAACCCGGGCCACAGCAGTGAGAGTGCTGGATCCTAGCCACTAGACCACCAAGGACTTTACTAGAAAAAAAGTTGACTGTCAGAAAACCCATTCTAGAAAAAGGAACATCTTTCAATGCTTTCTCCAATAAGAATTTTCTGTCTTTCCGTCTATTATAATAGACCTGACCGGGAATCGAACCCGGGCCACAGCAGTGAGGGGCCACAGCAGTGAGAGTGCTGGATCCTAGCCACTAGACCACCAAGGACTTTACTAGAAAAAAAGTTGACTGTCGGAAAACCCATTCTAGAAAAAGGAACATCTTTCAATGCTTTCTCCAATAAGAATTTTCTGTCTTTCCGTCTATTATAATAGACCTGACCGGGAATCGAACCCGGGCCACAGCAGTGAGAGTGCTGGATCCTAGCCACTAGACCACCAAAGACTTTACTAGAAAAAAAGTTGACTGTCGGAAAACCCATTCTAGAAAAAGGAACATCTTTCAATGCTTTCTCCATTAAGAATTTTCTGTCTTTCCGTCTATTATAATAGACCTGACCGGGAATCGAACCCGGGCCACAGCAGTGAGAGTGCTGGATCCTAGCCACTAGACCACCAAGGACTTTACTAGAAAAAAAAGTTGACTGTCGGAAAACCCATTCTAGAAAAAGGAACATCTTTCAATGCTTTCTCCAATAAGAATTTTCTGTCTTTCCGTCTATTATAATAGACCTGACCGGGAATCGAACCCGGGCCACAGCAGTGAGAGTGCTGGATCCTAGCCACTAGACCACCAAAGACTTTACTAGAAAAAAAGTTGACTGTCGGAAAACCCATTCTAGAAAAAGGAACATCTTTCAATGCTTTCTCCAATAAGAATTTTCTGTCTTTCCGTCTATTATAATAGACCTGACCGGGAATCGAACCCGGGCCACAGCAGTGAGAGTGCTGGATCCTAGCCACTAGTCCATCAGGGAATGAACAGGAAAAAAGTGTACTGTCGGAAAACCCATTCTAGAAAAAGGAACATCTTTCAATTTTCTTTCCAATTCCTCAAGAGAAATTTTCTATCTGCGTGTAACAGTTTCCCTGACCTGGAATCGAAACCGGGCCACAGCAGTGAAAGTGCTGGATTCTAGCCACTAGACCACCAAGGACTTTACTAGAAAAAAAGTTGACTGTCGTCAAATCCATTCTATAAAAGGAACCTCTTTCAATGCTTTCTCCAATAAGAATTGTCTGTCTGTCTGTCTGTCTGTCTGTCTGTCTGTCTGTCTGTCTGTCTGTCTGTCTGTCTGTCTGTCTGTCTGTCTGTCTGTCTGTCTGTCTGTCTGTCTGTCTGTCTGTCTGTCTGTCTGTCTGTCTGTCTGTCTGTCTGTCTGTCTGTCTGTCTGTCTGTCTGTCTGTCTGTCTGTCTGTCTGTCTGTCTGTCTGTCTGTCTGTCTGTCTGTCTGTCTGTCTGTCTGTCTGTCTGTCTGTCTGTCTGTCTGTCTGTCTGTCTGTCTGTCTGTCTGTCTGTCTGTCTGTCTGTCTGTCTGTCTGTCTGTC
The DNA here is from genome assembly GCF_059441175.1 of Urocampus carinirostris. Taxonomy (NCBI): domain Eukaryota; kingdom Metazoa; phylum Chordata; class Actinopteri; order Syngnathiformes; family Syngnathidae; genus Urocampus; species Urocampus carinirostris. The sequence continues at coordinate 74,949,145 of NC_142349.1, read as the reverse complement.
TGTCTGTCTGTCTGTCTGTCTGTCTGTCTGTCTGTCTGTCTGTCTGTCTGTCTGTCTGTCTGTCTGTCTGTCTGTCTGTCTGTCTGTCTGTCTGTCTGTCTGTCTGTCTGTCTGTCTGTCTGTCTGTCTGTCTGTCTGTCTGTCTGTCTGTCTGTCTGTCTGTCTGTCTGTCTGTCTGTCTGTCTGTCTGTCTGTCTGTCTGTCTGTCTGTCTGTCTGTCTGTCTGTCTGTCTGTCTGTCTGTCTGTCTGTCTGTCTGTCTGTCTGTCTGTCTGTCTGTCTGTCTGTCTGTCTGTCTGTCTGTCTGTCTGTCTGTCTGTCTGTCTGTCTGTCTGTCTGTCTGTCTGTCTGTCTGTCTGTCTGTCTGTCTGTCTGTCTGTCTGTCTGTCTGTCTGTCTGTCTGTCTGTCTGTCTGTCTGTCTGTCTGTCTGTCTGTCTGTCTGTCTGTCTGTCTGTCTGTCTGTCTGTCTGTCTGTCTGTCTGTCTGTCTGTCTGTCTGTCTGTCTGTCTGTCTGTCTGTCTGTCTGTCTGTCTGTCTGTCTGTCTGTCTGTCTGTCTGTCTGTCTGTCTGTCTGTCTGTCTGTCTGTCTGTCTGTCTGTCTGTCTGTCTGTCTGTCTGTCTGTCTGTCTGTCTGTCTGTCTGTCTGTCTGTCTGTCTGTCTGTCTGTCTGTCTGTCTGTCTGTCTGTCTGTCTGTCTGTCTGTCTGTCTGTCTGTCTGTCTGTCTGTCTGTCTGTCTGTCTGTCTGTCTGTCTGTCTGTCTGTCTGTCTGTCTGTCTGTCTGTCTGTCTGTCTGTCTGTCTGTCTGTCTGTCTGTCTGTCTGTCTGTCTGTCTGTCTGTCTGTCTGTCTGTCTGTCTGTCTGTCTGTCTGTCTGTCTGTCTGTCTGTCTGTCTGTCTGTCTGTCTGTCTGTCTGTCTGTCTGTCTGTCTGTCTGTCTGTCTGTCTGTCTGTCTGTCTGTCTGTCTGTCTGTCTGTCTGTCTGTCTGTCTGTCTGTCTGTCTGTCTGTCTGTCTGTCTGTCTGTCTGTCTGTCTGTCTGTCTGTCTGTCTGTCTGTCTGTCTGTCTGTCTGTCTGTCTGTCTGTCTGTCTGTCTGTCTGTCTGTCTGTCTGTCTGTCTGTCTGTCTGTCTGTCTGTCTGTCTGTCTGTCTGTCTGTCTGTCTGTCTGTCTGTCTGTCTGTCTGTCTGTCTGTCTGTCTGTCTGTCTGTCTGTCTGTCTGTCTGTCTGTCTGTCTGTCTGTCTGTCTGTCTGTCTGTCTGTCTGTCTGTCTGTCTGTCTGTCTGTCTGTCTGTCTGTCTGTCTGTCTGTCTGTCTGTCTGTCTGTCTGTCATAGTTTCCCTGACCGGGAATCAAACCCGGGCCACAGCAGTGAGAGTGCTGGATCCTAGCCACTAGACCACCAAGGACTTTACTAGAAAAAAGTTGACTGTCGTCAAATCCATTTTATAAAAGGAACCTCTTTCAATGCTTTCTCCGATAAAAAAAATTCTGTCTTTCCGTCTATTATAATAGACCTGACCGGGAATCGAACCCGGGCCACAGCAGTGAGAGTGCTGGATCCTAGCCACTAGACCACCAAGGACTTTACTAGAAAAAAAGTTGACTGTCGGAAAACCCATTCTAGAAAAAGGAACATCTTTCAATGCTTTCTCCAATAAGAATTTTCTGTCTTTCCGTCTATTATAATAGACCTGACCGGGAATCGAACCCGGGCCACAGCAGTGAGAGTGCTGGATCCTAGCCACTAGTCCATCAGGGAATGAACAAGAAAAAAGTTGACTGTCGGAAAACCCATTCTAGAAAAAGGAACATCTTTCAATTTTCTTTCCAATTCCTCAAGAGGAATTTTCTATCTGCGTGTAACAGTTTCCCTGACCTGGAATCGAACCCGGGCCACAGCAGTGAAAGTGCTGGATCCTAGCCACTAGACCACCAAGGACTTTACTAGAAAAAAAGTTGACTGTCGGAAAACCCATTCTAGAAAAAGGAACCTCTTTCAATGCTTTCTCCAATAAGAATTTTCTGTCTTTCCGTCTATTATAATAGACCTGACCGGGAATCGAACCCGGGCCACAGCAGTGAGAGTGCTGGATCCTAGCCAGTCCCCTGGTAAGCTTTTCCTGTCATTATTCTTCGCAGACATGGAGTCGTTACATCCAAGGATTGTCAAGTGAATCAAATTTTCACTATGATTATGATAAAAAAAAATCCCCTAAAATCATTTCTGCATGGTTGGATGTTCCTTGTTGTAATCCGTTTGTTTCGCCACATAATTTCCTTGTACAAATGAACAGACTCGTAAGATTATTTTCAATATGGCCGTTAGCCTCTGACCTTTGGATTGACACCACGCTGGGCCAATGGCAGGCTTTATTTTACGGTCCCATTTGATAAAATGGATATCGCCTCCTTTAGCTCTGAATATGTTCGGCCAATAGTAACGGATTCAAATGAGGGTTGTCACATTTGTTAGCCAATGAAATCTGAAAAAAAAACCGATTCGCAGATATTCACTTCGTATTCAAATCAGACCCCCAAATAAACGTGCGCAAGGCCACTTGTGTTTATTTTTACGCCCAATTACTAGGCGCAAGTGTGCACAATCTGTGATTGGCTGCTGTAAAGAGAAGTCAAACATTTACAACTCTTTAGAAAGCGGTCCAAATTTGGTAAGATGAAAATGTGTGAGGGTTGAGTATTCAGTCTGGCATTTAATAAATTCACCCTTGGTGATCAGCGTCGCGACTTCCTAGCTTGCTTTTGTAGCATTTTCATTTGACTCGCAGAGTCTTTTGAAAAACCTCTGGCGTGTACCGTTAAAACAGATTCCAGTTGCTTCACCTTTTCACAGCGCTCGTTTTCACGGTTAGCCTTTTGTAGTAGGCAGTGCCTCTTGATGTTATATTCTTTGAAAACAGCCACAGTCTCTTGGCTAATTAGGCAGAGGCAGTTGTTTCTGAACATACTCCAATTTCTACTTGTTCTGGAAGTGGTGGCCCTCACTGTCAACTTTCCTTTTTGTATTTAGTCGCCGTGTCGGAAACGGGGTGGGTTAAGATTCTCACAGAAAGCCTAGGGCGATGTGGCCAAAGGACTACTGCCGTCATCTGGTAAAATGGAGATTTATTTTGTAGATATTACATTTATACTAATTTAATGACAGCATAAAAGTGTGATCAGGGGCCATAACTGGCCCACGGGCTGATTTGCCTTGCACTTACCAAATATTATTTTGGTTTTATTTAAATTTAAAGATCATTTATTTATATCCATCCATACTTTTAGGTTAATTTATTCCCGATTAATGCAGGTTACCAAATCAATATAGTTATCATTTGAAAAGAAAAGTGGCGTCTGCAAGAGTTACTATTTTTAATAGTTTTAAAACATTAAAAATATCTTTAATATATAAATCCTATCTACCCAGGATAGAACCCTGTGGTACTCCACAACAAATGTCCAAGTATTCAGATGACACCTCTCCCATTTTTACATATTACCGTAAATTCCGGACTATAAGCCGCTACCTTTTTCCCAAACTTTCAACCCTGCGGTTTATTCAGTGATGCGGCCAATTTATGTCATTTTTCTAACGGCCGCTAGCGGCGCTCGAGTACAAAAGGTGGAATATATGCGCCGAGGAAGACTGCAACTTCTTGGCTTGTGCATAAATTAAATTAGCGTAAACATACCCTCATCATGCAAAATGCAAAAAGAAAGGCACATCAAAAAATCAACCATCACCAACGGGTTCCGAAAAGCAGGTCTGCTGCGTGACGGAGAGGAGGGCACTGAATCAGGAGTGGATTAGAATTCAAGCGACAATGACAGCGCGAGTCCGGAGCGTGGGACGACGTCTATATGACAAAGTTTCTTTCTGACACTGAGGAAGATGACTTTGATGGCTTCAGTTCTAAGGAGGAAGATGAGGACGGTTTACCGTGATTTTTACAAGTACGGTATGTTTTTTTTACCAGCCCCGTTTACTGTGTTGCGAGCATTTTGCTAGCTTGTTGCTACCATTAACTGCCCTGTCACAGGCACCGTTTGGTATGAAAGTTATATTATTATTATTATTAAAGCTTTGAAAACTCTCCCGGTGTACCGTCTTTCTTTGAAAATATGTGTAACCATGTATAATATGTATTTACAACTGTATATTTTTGTAATGTATTTATTTTAGACACTTATTCTGATATGTTTTGCATGGGAGAATAAAAAAGAAGGGGCGGTACAAACGCGGGGTGACGGGAAGTGGGGTAAAGGTGAGACCTGTTTGTGGAAGCGGCGGACAATAGTGTATATTTATTTTTCCCACCCTTACCTTTGGAAATATACACTTTTTTCCTTGGATTACTTTCAACGGTACCCGGACTCTGCAGGTCTGCATCAAACCTCAAATACCGGTATCATTTTCCATCCATTTTGCCGGCTGTGATTTTTGGACTGTGTACTTTAATGAAGGACATTTAGTTTCAATCGTGGGACTTAAGTCGGGTTTGGGTTAATTTTGTGTTTGTGTTACATTTTTTTAATGTGGGCGCATGCGGCTTATATAAAGGTGCGGCTTGTGGAAGTACAAAATCGGTTTTCCTCTTAAAATGTGGTGGGCGCGGCTTATGATCAGGTGCGCTCTATAGTCCGGAATTTACGGTACTTCCTTCCCGTCAAAAAACTTTGAATCCATTGCAAAGCTACGCCCCTGATGCCATATCTTTCCAGTTTTTTAAATAGTATATTATGATTAATGGTTTCAAAAGTCAATAAATACCCCAACATACATCATTTATCACTACATCCCCAAAAACCTTCAGCTGGGAATTCTCTCCCTTATCCCGACTTTTGCACATCTGTTCGACTTCCTTCCCGCTCGTTTGCCGAGCCATTCACGCCAAACCACATCAAACTCATTCTTAAAAGGCGGATTTCAACCGACGTGCTCCACATCCCTGCATTTTTTAGCGAGCCGGAAGATAAAGATTTTCCCACGCACGCAAACACCACCTTCAGAGAGTAAACGGGGAATAAATAAATCAGAGAATTATTAAATATGTATCTGTATCCGAGGACTTGAATCCGCCATTAGATTCACGACAGACAACTTTGGAATCAGACCACTCTTGCCTCTGGTGGAAATTGTTTTAAAACAGAAGACCCCTGGATACGGCGACCCCGCTTTACAGTGTAAGATGTTTGAAATATGGCTGACAATCGGGACTAGTGTAATAATAGGGATGCAATTAAAGCGACTTTGTCTTCAAAAACATGGCAATCCATGCAAGATTTAGAATCACTATACTTTTAATCTGCCGCCACTTGCATCCACCCACTACTCCACTGGACCAGCGCAAGTCACGTCACACAAAAAGTAAATAAAATATTGTTGTTGTTTTTTTTATTGCAAATTTTTAATATTTTGACCGCACTATTTTGTTATGTAAATGTTTTTATCTTGGGTACTGAGAGCTGAGGAGGCGTAAGCTAAGCGACATCTAGTGGAAGACACTGTCCCTTTAAAAGCAGCAATTTTTTTTTATCAGCACTGTTTTTGTGCAAAAGTCCATTTGGCCCAACCTCACCCGGACCCTAGCCTCCAATGACTTTGGGACCCCTGCTCTATTTGTGTATAAATATGTTCCCTTTTGTTGCAGTGGCAGACAAAATCCTTTCATATACGAACATCAAATAAAAATTGATAGTTTAGGGAGCATTTTGAAATAATCACATGGCCTTAAAATTGCCCGTCAGACTTTTTCCATGCCCCAAAATTGAACGCAGGGAGAAATGGGTCAAGGGAGGGGCCCCTAAGCCGGATTCATCCTGGCAAAAAAATGAAAAAACTGTATTTTCTGGACTATGAAGGCGCATCTAAAAAAAACAGATTTGCCAGATATTAATCCAGCATAGACCAAAACATACAGTTATTAAACTTGGGACAGTTTAATAACAATGAAATGCGCTAAACACTTATGAATGCACCTATTTATCCGTATTTTATTTTAGATTATTTCAAGCCCAGTGTGCCATGTTGGGCCACTAGATGGCACTGTAATGTGTAATTGCAGGGGTCTCCAAAGTGGTGCCCACTCAGGACAGCTGAGGTGCCTGCGGTGTCACGGTTGCCATGGCGCCCAATTGGCCCCGCCCGTGTGGCACCAGCTGCAGCTTGTTGACAAATTGGCTTCCCCACTATTTAAACCCTGTCCTGTCAATCCCCTTGTGGTCAGTCCGTCTGCGAGTCTCCATGATACAAGGCAAGCCTTTTTTGACCCTAACTCTCGCCTGTCCCGTTTTTTTGCTCCTGTTTTTGTTCCGCTACGACCTGTTTCAACCACATCTGCTCTCCCGTCCCAAATTCCGATCTGTTTTTTGATTCCGACCACGTCTGCTCTCCCGTCCCGGCTTTTGAGTCGTTTCTGACCCCGACCACGTCTTGCTCTCCCAGTCCTGGCTACCGACCAGTTTTTCCGCCCCCCGACACTGCCATCAGCCTGTCAACGAACCGCTGCCCCGCAAGACGTGGGTTCTGACTCGGTCCTGTTTTCCTGTTGGTATTTCCAGTCCGGTATTGTTCCCGTTTATTGTTGTCCTGTTTAATATTGATTTCCAGTTTTGTTCCCGTCTATTTTTGTCCTGTTTATTATTCTCTCCAGTTTTCGTTCCTGTCTTGTTTGTCCTGTATATCTTGATTCATTATCTATCCTGTTCTGTCCTGTCCGGTATCGACCCCATCTGTCCGATATCAACCTGGGCAATTGGAATCGATCTCGTCGGTCTCTGGCTTCTGCTGTCTAACGTGCATGACTCCCCATTTCCCGTAAAATAAAAGGCTTGTGTGAGAACGTCACGCGTTTGGGTCCTGATCTTGTTATGATTCTTGACACGCGGACCTGTTCTGAAAATAGCTCACCAGTCCTGGGTCATTGTGATTTTCTAGTCAAATGATTTTTATTAGCTGAGTTTATTTAACCCCATTTTTAACAATTAACCCGGCAACAACATAGTAATAACACTATAGGTTGTTATTTTAAAAATCCCCCAAAAATATTTCCAGTTCAAAAATCTATTCAAGTATTGATTATTATTTTTAAGATTTATTTAAAGAAGTTTAAACGTCATAACTGATGTGCCCGCTCTTTTGGCGCCAACTGCCTCGGACTCTGATTGGCTCCCTGTCACTACTTAAACCCACGTCTTTCTGTCACCTGTTGTCAGTCCGTCTGCGAATCTCAGTTTACTCCAGGCAAGCTTTTCGACCCCTGACTCACTCCAGTTTTTGCTCCTGTCTGTCTCCCGGCTTCGACCCGTTTTTTTTATCCTGACCACATCTACTCTCCTCCCCTGGCTTTCGATTTGTTGCTGATCCTGACTACGTTTTTTGCTCTCCCGTCCTGGCTACTGACCCGTTTTTTCCGCTCCCGACACCGCCATCGCTCGCCACGGAAGTGCCACTTCTGCATTCAGAGTGACCTGCCTCCCGTGATCACCAGATCGTGTGTGCAATTCTTTCCCTTCTTCCCAATAAAACTGAGAGAAACGTACGCAAGTGGGTCCTGTCTCCGTTCTAGTCCTTATTGACTCACCTGCCTGATTCCGGCCAATGAGAATCCTCGGGGGCGTGGCTTGCGTCATCCTGACTTTTAACTCTGACGATTGTGCAACAGTGGCAGGGAAATATTAATGAGGTGAGCTTCCTTTTGGCTTTTTCCTGCAGGTGAAACTCGGCCTCGTTTTGCCTCATGGTGTCTCCTGATAAAATTAAGAAAAAAGAAAAGAAAAAAAGATTATTATGCAGCCTTGCATCATGCAAATTGAAACTTGACTTTTTTTTCACACTTCGAGGAGTGCACAGAAATCTGTGACTACGTTTACATTCAGGCAACAGTCTGATTGGAAAGTAAACATTGAATTTTCTGGAGCAATCTGAATGTATTGTTTTCAGGGCTGCAACAACCAATCAATAAAAATAGATAGATAGATAGAAAGATAGAAATAGATAGATACCAGAGATAGATAGATAGATAGATACCAGAGATAGATATAGATAGATACCAGAGATAGATATAGATAGATACCAGAGATAGATATATAGATAGATACCAAAGATAGATAGATACCAGAGATAGATATTTAGATAGATGATAGATAGATATAGATACCAGAGACAGATATAGATAGATACCAGAGATAGATATAGATAGATATCAGAGATAGATCTAGATAGATATCAGAGATAGATATAGATAGATATCAGAGATAGATCTAGATAGATATCAGAGATAGATCTAGATAGATAGATACCAGAGATAGACAGATACCATAGATAGATAGATACCAAAGATGCCATAGATAGATAGATACCAGAGATAGATGGATAGATACCGGAGATAGATATAGATAGATAGATACCAGAGATAGATATATAGATACCAAAGATAGATATAGATAGATACCAGAGATAGATAGATACCATAGATAGATAGATAGATACCGTAGATGGATAGATAGATGGATAGATACCAGAGATAGATAGATAGATACCAGCGATAGATAAATAGATAGATAGATACTTTATTCATCCCCGTAGGGAAATTCTCACTTCCAGCAGTATCCTTTTATTGTTTATTAATAGATTAACAGGATGGCCTTCGGGTGCCGTGTTGTAGTTTAGCAACAGCGGAGTGGATGACCTCACACGCTAGGCCAAAAGTTCGACGTCCCGGCAGCAGATGGAATTATTTGTGTTTACATGCCCAGGGTTACACCACTTTGTGTTCACGTAGATAGCGAGTCCGCCTCCTCTCCACTTCCCGCAGGCTTTTGTGTCTCTGTCTGTCCTAACAGCGCTGAAGCCGGGTAGCTCCACATTAGCGTACGGGATGCTAGACGTGAGCCGAAGATAGAAGCCCCTACGATGTCATATGTCAAATGTATCATTAAAAGCATTGGCGACTATTTATCTCACCGATTCATTGTGTTGCGCAATTTACGAGACACAAAGCACGTTAATAAATGCGAAAAAAGTGTATTGGATCTCGTTGTGTAGTAAATTTGTAGTACTACTTTGGTCCGGCAGAGAGCGCCATGAGGCCGTTTTTTAAAAAAAGTCAAGTCATGTTTAGTGGTTAGCGCGTGTGCGGCACAGTTCTAAGGTCATGAGATCGAACCTTCCTGTGTAGAGTTTGCATGTTCTCCCCGTGCTTGCATGGGTTTCCTCGGGCACTCCGGTTTCCTCCCACATTCCAAAAAAATGCATGTCAGGCTATTTGGCCAGTCCAAATTGTCCCTAGGAGTGAATGAGTGAGTGACCTGTCTGTCCCTGTGTGTCCTCTGGTTGGCTGGCAACCAGTCCACTGCCCGAAGATAGCTGGGATGGGCTTATGCATGTTAGGCAGCGGTCTGGCGTGGAAAGACAGGAAGCCAGAGACTGACAAGATCGATACCAATTGTCCGACCAGATATCGGACAGATGGGGTCGATACCGGATAGGACGGGACAGACGGGATTGATAATGAAATAAAACAGGACAAACTAGACGGGAACGAAAACTGGAGAGGATAATAAACGGGACAAAAATAGACCTGAACGAAACTGGAAATCGACTTTAAACAGGACAAAATAAATGGGAACAATACCGGACAGGAAATACCAACAGGAAACAGGACCGAGTCAGAACCCACGTCTTGCAGGGCAGAGGTTCGTTGTCGGACCGACAAAGGAAGAGTGAGAGCACTGAGCTCTTTAAAAAAATCTTTAAAATAATAATCAATACTTGAATAGATGTTTTAACTGGAAATATTGGAAATAACAAATAACAATAACTGGAAAGAACAACCTATCGTATTGTTACTGGGTTAATTATTAAAGATGGGGTTAAATAAACTCAGCTAATAAAAATCCTTTGACTAGAAAATCACAATGACCCAGCACTGGTGACCTATTTTCAGAACAGGTCCGCGTGTCAAGAATCATAACAGGATCAGGACCCAAACGCGTGACGTTCTCACACAAGCCTTCTACTTTACGGGAAATGGGGAGTCATGCACGTTAGACAGCAGAAGCCAGAGACCGACAAGATCGATTCCAATTGCCCAGGTTGATATCGGACAGATGGGGTCGATACCGGACAGGACAGACAGTAATGTATCAAGATATTGAAAATAAACAGGACAAACAAGACAGGAACGAAAACTGGAGAGAATAATAAACAGGACAGAAATAGACGGGAATGAAACTGGACACAGACTTTAAACAGGACAAAATAAATGGGAACAAAACCGGACAGGAAATACCAACAGGAAACAGGACCGAGTCAGAACCCACGTCTTGCGGGGCAGAGGTTCGTTGTCGGACCGACAAAGGAAGAGTAAGAGCACTGAGCTTAAATAGACGTAAAGCCAATCTGTCAACCAGCCACAGCTGGCGCCACACGGGCGGGACCAATTGGGCGCCATGGCAACCGTGACAAAATATTTACTTTTAATGGAGAAATTTGTGTTTCAGTACTGCAATGGTTAGCAAATTCACTCGACACGCGAAACGACCCCAATTCGAGACTGGGTGGAAACATATGTTGGCCTGGAGAGAAATGGGCACCACCAGGCTGGACTTGCCCAAGACAAACTACGGGAAATGGTGCCCCACAGACCTTAGTGTTTAACAGAAACTACCCTACCCAATACGTTACATATTCATGTATTTTTCTCATGTTAAGGTCTACTTTTAGTTTTTAAAAAAAAGTAAAAAATTAGAAAAAAATCCATAAATCTAAGCAGTAACATCCGCTTGCAAAAAAATGAAACTGTACAATCAAGTTTTTGGTTATCATTTGCTGAAAATAAAATGAAAATACTAAAAAGGTCTTAATTAACTCATAAATTTTATCTTTTTTTCCCCCTATGTAGTCGAAAAAAAGTTTTTAAATTGTCACGTAAAAAAACAAAAAAACTAAATGAAACAGGTATTTTTATTTCATTTTATTTCAGATTGTGAAAAATAAATATCCTGTTCCAATCTTGAATATTTTTTATAAATTATTTTCCTTTTTTACTACTACTAAAACAAAAAAAATGGAATAAAACCTTTTATTACTGATCCAATGACAGATTTTATTTGTTTAACTTTGAAAACTAATTTCTAACTGCCATAAAAGGTTTCAAATACAATCAAATGGAAAACAAATACAAAGTAATGAAAAACGGAGGGACTAAGAGCCACAGCAGTAACAAATATAGAGAAAATAATGTTATTGAAAAGGCTGGTCTGCTAAGGATCCCAAGAGCCAAGAAGAAATCCAGTGTTGGGAATCAATTATCAAAATGTAGCGTTTACCAAATTGTTCGAATTAGTTATCTGACTCCATTTACCAAACACAACCTACATTCACCCAACAATTTATGCGCGCTCGTTTCTTGAGGGAAAAATAATCAAGAAGCTGACATTTCCACACGGAGGCAGATTTAATTTCATTAACAATTTAACCAAGTGTACTCCATCGAAAACGGCCGAATTAGTGACGTTGGAGTCTCTGGGAAGCCTTTTTCTGAAGTCCTATAGCTTTTTCTTCTTGGCCATCTTCTCCCCGCATAATGGTGTGCCAGCTCCTCCCTGGGCTTCACCATCTAGTAGACGAGCGTCCCAGTGTCTTGGGTACTCAAAACAACAACGAGCCTTTCTGCGTCATCAGCGTCTGGATGTGCTGATTACCTTATCAGCACTACGTTCCGTTCCTGCCGTTCCTGTAAACAACATTTTCCACCAGCCTGCCCTGACCTTGTACTACAGCCCAGTCAGTGAATATCTTTTGCATTAAATGTAATTTGTATTCAATCGTATAAAATCCTTTATAGTTAAATGAATAAAATCCTTCAAGCGTAAACTGAACATGCTATTGATCAATTTGCATTCAAACTTGTTAGCATCTTGTTAGCAACACCGTGGTTAGCGTGGGTCTTTAAATAGGTGGCTAAAGGCATGCCTAGCAATAATCAAAATGGCGCCAATAAATTAAGTCCCAAAATAGTCCAAGTGGCATTACTTAAAGGAATATATGACCTCGAATGCTATATATGATTTAAATGAAAGCATATAAAGTACCTGGTAAATCTCATAAAGATGGAAAATCATTATATTGAATAAAGGCTACTTAGCATCTTGTTAGCAACCTCCGGAGACTAGCGAGGAGCTTAAAACAGGTGGCTAAAATCATGCCTAATAAGAATTGGAACGGCAACAATAACTAAAGTACCAAAATAGTCCGATCAATGTTTCTCAAAGGAATAAAACACATCCACATATTTATTATACTTTAAATAAAATGACATACAGTACCTGCTAATTAGGAATTTGTAGGAAGGAAAATGGTAAAAACTTGTTATCAACCCCGATGATTGCCATGGGTCTTAAAAAAGGGGACAAAAAACATGCCTAGCGATAATTGGAATGGTGGGTGTAACCAACCCGTTTGGGGGGTTGCTCAGGCACCCCCAAATTCAATCCAAGCACCCCCCAAAAGTTATAGCGTTTAAAAACTCTTTTTTCCTTAATAAAGTACGGGGTAGACTAAAATATGATGATGTCGGATAGAAATGTAAAAAAAGGGAAAAGGAAACGAAAAAACTCCACTGCCTTAAAATGGTTGAGTCCATTTCATTCCTAGCACCTTGTGTAGTTATTTTCGTAGTCATAATTTTGTAGTATTTTTGTAGTATTACTGTAGTTTTATTTTTGTAGTATATTTTTTAGTATTTATCCAGTAGTATTTTTGTAGATATACATCTTACACTCTTTGTAGCTTATCTGTAGTATTTTAAGGTATTTATTTGCTAATTTTGTAGTATTTCTGTATTCAGAATTTTGTAGTATTTTTTTCAGTATTTATGGAGTTGTATTTTTGTAGTATTTTTCATCCTAGTATATCCGTAGTATTACTGTTGTTTTACTTATGTAGTTATTTTCATAGTCATAATTTTGAAGTATTTTTGTAGTATTACTGTAGTTTTATTTTAGTAGTATTTTTTTAGCTATACATCTTACTATCTTTGTAGCATATCTGTGGTATTTTGTAGTAATAATTTGCTAATTTTGTAGTATTTCTGTATTCATAACTTTGTAGAATTTTGGGGGTATTTCTGCAGTTGTATTTTTTTAGTATTTTACATCGTACTAGTGTTTTTATAGTTTTACTGTACTCATATTTTGTAGTGGTTCTACAGCAGTATTTTCGTAGTATTTCCATGGTATACTTTTTGTAGTATTTTGCTCATAATAATTGTGCAACAGTATTTTTGTTTTAATGTATGTCTGTAGTGCTCTTTTTGTCGTATTTCTGTAAAAGTATGTTGAAGTATTTCCATACTTGCATCTTCTTGTTATTTCTTAAGAATATGTTAGTATTACTGTATTTTTGCCATATTTCTGTTGTAATATTTCTGTGATTGTATATTCGTATCATAGTTTTATTGTAGTGGTATTTTTGTAGTATTTTTTCTAATCTCAATGAAGAAAAACTTAGTTTTATGGAGTCATTTTGTAGTATTTATTTGCTAATTTTGTAGTTTTTCTGTATTCATACTTTCGTGGTATTTTTTTATTATATCTGCAGTTGTATTTTTGTAGTATTTTACATCGTAGTATATCCGTAGCATTACTTGAGACATATTTTTGTGGTATTTTGTAGTATTTTCTACAGTCAGATTTTTAGCAGAATATCCGGTTGAAAGTATTTTTGTCATATTTCTGTTGTAATATTTCTGTAATTATATATTCGTATCATAGTTTTATTGTAGTGGTATTTTTGCAGTATTTTGTAGTATTTTTTCTAATCTGAATGAAGACAAACTTATAATTTTATCACATTTAGTTTTGCAGTCATTTTGTAGTATTTTTTGAGGAGACACAAAGGGACAATGGGGACAAAGTTGGCACCCCAAAAAACATGTATTTATTACGAGTACTATGTTTACTATTTTGGTTATATTTTAATTATATTTTGAGCATTTTTTGTTTGGTTGGGATCAATATATTTTATTTATTTTATTTTTGTAATTGCATCGATTTACTTGATTATGGACTTTAATACTTTTTCTATACCATTATTTTATACTATGACAATTTTTTATGCTATTTTGATTATTATTTTATTGTTATTATTTTTAAAATATTTTTTAAATAGTATTATGTGTTTCGTAGTACTGTATACAGTAGTTGATGGCACTAAAACGAAATCAAAGGAGAACAGTTTGGACGTTTATAAAAGCTTGGTTACAGCGTCATCTAGTGGAAAGAAATTGAGGTGCTAGTTAAAATTAATTAATTTCTGCTAGAAATCCTTGAATACACAAAACGTTTTATAACAGTATTGTTCACGTTGATTAATTAGTTTAAAGATACACTTCATCTTATTGATTTAGTTCAAGTAGACAAGGAAAAAAATGCATCCCTACATTTTAAAGGCTAATACTCTCAAGAGAAATTTGGATTTTAAACTGTATTTAGTTTTTTAATTAAAATAGAAAATACGTCGTTTCCTTTATGACTTTAGGGTCATAAAGCGTAAACAGAACATGCTATTGATCAATTTGCATTCAAACTTGTTAGCATCTTGTTAGCAACATCCTTGTTAGCGTGGGTCCTGAAAATAGGTGGCTAAAGGCATGCCTAGCAATAATTAAAATGGCGCCAATAAATTAAGTCCCAAAATAGTACCTTTAAATCCAACGAATTTGTATTATAAAACAATTGAAATAACACTAGAATTCTGTCGTATTAAAAATAACATTCTACTTCAATACAAACGAAATTTTTGATCATTAATGACGAGATGGTCAATTTACAAAATGGATGATAAAATATGTCGTTTAATGACAATCGTTTACTGTGATTTTTCAGGACATTGTTCTCACATTTTAATTCAAATTTAACATATCAAGTAAAAACAAATATTGTGATTAATATAAGTGCAATATTTTATCAATAAACGGATCCATTCTTATTTTATTTTCTATTTACTCGCATTGGCGCCTTTGCTCCAAATTTCCGGTCACGCGTCAAAATAATTCACAAAGATTAGAAAGAGATTTCCTTTCATTTTTTCCCTTTAATACAGTCCATAAAATACATCAATTTATAAGCATGAATGAAATAATAATGATAATAAAACAAAATTGTCGATGTAACCCACTACATGGGAGGTCGGTGGTTCGCGCCCCGGCCGAGTCATTCCTAAGACTTAAAAAGTGGTCGGCGGCGCCCTCTGTTGGCTGCGGCTGCATCGGCTCGCTACAACGGGTCAGGTGCAATCGACATTTCGTTCTGTGTACATTGTTACACAGAATGACAATACAAGGAAATTATTATTATATTATTATTATGTATCCCTCATCCGTCCATGACGTCATCACGCAGTATGTTCACATTTTGTCCAGCAGAGGTCAGCAGAGAAGTCCTTACAAATGCCAAAAGACGCCAGTGGACTGAGTCAAAAAATGATCTCTAGACATATTTTTTTTGTCTTAAACTTTATGTCTAAAAAAAAAAAATAAAGAAATGTAAAAAAGGGAAGAAGAAAAGAAGGAAGGAAGAAAAGAAACGAAAAAAATTAAAAGAACGAAAAGGAAATCAATGAATAAAAAAGAAATTGAGAGGAGTAACATATGAGAAAATGACCCATCTAACTCCCTTACTTATTATAGATACTTATTTAATCAGTCTCTCACAATCACTACCCCATCAGGATTCGAACTTATTAACTGGCTACTAGGCTGCACGTGCGCAAACCACTACGCCACCATGGTTCCTTCTTATTGTGCTAGCACAGTTCTGATTACTATAAGGAGAAAGAGAAGGAGAAGGAGAAGGAGAAGGAGAAGGAGAAGGAGAAGGAGAAGGACAAGGACAAGGACAAGGACAAGGACAAGGACAAGGACAAGGACAAGGACAAGGACAAGGAGAAGGAGAAGGAGAAGGAGAAGGAGAAGGAGAAGGAGAAGGAGAAGGAGAAGGAGAAGGAGAAGGAGAAGGAGAAGGAGAAAGAGAAAGATAATGAGAGAGCATTTCGAAGGGAGTCTGCTCATTAACTCCTTTCGTTCACCAACAAAACAGCAACCCATCGGGATTCAAACTCATTAACTCGCAACTTGGCCACACGTGCGCTACCATGTTTCCTTCTTTTTTGTGCTAGCACAGTTCTGATTACTATAACGTGGCGTATCAAACACTTCCTTTTTGTTTTTGTTTGTTACATGTTTGATTTGACAATAATAAATCACTTTTTTGTTGTTGCGCCAGTTAATTTGACAGTTGCTGTCGAGAGAGAGAGAGAGAGAGAGAGAGAGAGAGAGAGATAAAGAGAGAGAGAAAGAGAAAGAGAGAGAGAGAGATAAAGAGAGAGAGAGAGAGAGAGAGAGAGAGAGAGAGAGAACGAGAAAGAGAAAGAGAATGAGAATGAGAATGAGAATGAGAATGAGAATGAGAAAGGGAAAGCGATAATGAGAGAGCATTTCGAAGGGAGTCTGCTCACAAACTTTTTTCGTTCGCCAACAACACAGCAGAGTGGAACTGTGAGATGGTATGATGCTAGGGGGCGATAGAGCACGAAAGAGATGGCTGACATCCGAGAAGAAGAGAAGAACCACACATCACTGCTGCCGTTATCTGCGGCCCATTAGCGTTTCGCTCCAATCTTGTGCAGAATTGAACTCCGTCTAACTTCATTTAATTTCCTAAACGTTCAAAAGTGGCTAAAATGTGCGAGAGATGGAAAGGAAATTTGAAAGAGGAGCTTCAAGATGACAACGAGCGAGAAGATCGACGGCTAAACCAAGTTAGCATTAGCAAGGAGCTACGATTCATGTTGAACAGAGCAGGTTGGTCACTTTTATTTCGATCACATTTTTATTTTACTTCTGTTAGCCTCTGACCTTTTGATTACTTCTAGTCGTGTGCAGAATTAAACTCAATCTAACTGCATTTAACTCCGTAAAGATTAAAAGGTGGCTAATATGTGCGAGAGATGGAAAGGAAATTTGAAAGAGGAGCTTCAAGATGACAACGAGCGAGAAGATCGACGGCTAAACCAAGTTAGCATTAGCAAGGAGCTACGAGTTGTGTTGAACAGAGCAGGTCGGTCATTTATTTCCATATACACGCTCCAGGGCTCCATGCCCTTACAAAATGATGTATTTTCCCTTACAAAATACAAAAATAATCTTACACCATGTAGTTTAACATTTTATATTGTACAGTTGTTTCGTTATATCATCTCATCTCATTAGCTGCACCGCTTATCCTCAGTAGGGTCGCGGGGGGGGCTGGAGCCCATCCCATCTATCTTCGGGCAGCGGGCAGGGGACACCCTGAACTGGTTGCCAGCCAATCACAGGGCTCACAGGGACAGACAACTCGCTCATTCACACCTAGGGACAATTTGGAAATGCATGTCTTTGGAATGTGGGAGGAAACCGGAATGCCCGGAGGAAACCCACGCAAGCACGGGGAGAACATAAAAACTCCGCACAGGAAGTCCGGTTGCTGGATTTGAACCCACACAGGAGGTTCTCAAGACCTTAGAACTGTGCCGCACACGCGCTAACCACTGTGCCGCCCTCGTTATATCATATATATATTGTTAATTAACATTTTGTTGTGAGATACTAAGTTGCTCGACAACAAAAGAGGTTTATTAAAAAAAAAGATCAAAAATGAAGTCGCTCGGACGTTCACTGTAGAAGGAAAAAATATATGCAAACATAATTAAGTAGAATAATACCTTTTCTTATTCAAATTATGAATTCATTTTCTGCATTAAATGATTGTTGGTTATATACTGATTCAAGGGGTAACCACAAACCTGTCATTTTTTTCATTTTCTCCTTTTATACTTCCTTTTTTCTTAACTTCTTTGTACAACAATAAAAATTCGTTATATAACGCATCAAAGCAAGTGAGCCGTTTGAGAGCCGGCTCTTTTTAATAAGATGAGCCCAAAAAGCCGGTTCTCTAAAAAGAGACGGACTTCCTTTCATACACAACTCGAACTGGTTTGACTTGATTGATTTGCCGTTTGGTGATAGTCGGTGTCTAGCGGATGGTACCCATCATTGACAAATTTGCGTTTTTCCGTACAGATTTTTTTGTACGTCGTACACGTCTTAAAATGCACGATGAACGTACTTTGTACGGCCTAAACGTACAGGTTGACAGGTATGTTTCAATTACATTTTTTTTTACTTCTATTAGCTTCTGACCTTTTGATTTTCATCGCTCTTGGCCAAGTGCAAGCTTTTTTTACGGTTATTAGCCCTTCACTACTCATGAAGGCCTGTTTAAGGAACAAAAGATTCAGATTCAGATCTACTTTATTGTCATTCTAGTACACGTGTATACAGAACGAAATGTCGATGCATCTGACCCCCACAGTTTCCTTGAATGTACAGATATAAATAAAGTTGTATTGTATTTTGGCTACGTATAGTATTTTACAATAGTGCCGATAGTGCAAGAAGAGTAGCTAACCAGATGTGCAAAATGGGCAGTCAGGTTAACAAGTCAGGTACACAGTAACATTAACACTGTAACAATAACGCTGTAATTACCATAGTGCAGAGAGCAATGTGCAATGAGTGGCAAGCTATAAAAAACTGCCAGTAGTGCAAAAAGTCAGATTAGCAGCCGTTTAGATTTAAGTTAACTATATGTTAGATTGACCATTTAACAGTCTAATGGCCAGGGGGACTAGACTATTGCGGAGCCTGGTGGTCCTGCACCGCACACTGCAGAACCTCTTCCCAGAGGCTAGCAGAGTGAACAGTCCATGATGGGGGTGAGAGGGGTCCCCGGTAATGTTCTTAGCATGGGATAGGCAGCGCTTCTGGCCAATGTCCTGAATGGAGGGAAGTGTAGTCCCGATTATTTTCTCTGCTGTCCTCGTTACCCTCCTCACACTACCCCAGTCGGTAGCGCTGCAGCCTCCACACCACACAGAGATACAGCTGGTCAGGATACTCTCTATGGTGCCCCTGTAGAATGTGATGAGGGAGGGTGGGGGCAGGTGGGCTCTCCTCATCCTCCGCAGGAAGTACAGGCGCTGCTGTGCCCTCTTAACCAGTGATGCAGTGTTCACGGACCAGGTGAGTTTGTTTGTAATGTGCACCCCTAGGAACTTGATACTGCTGACAACCTCCACAGCCTTGTTGTTGATGCAAAGTGGGGCATGGTTGGGCTGGTTTTTCCTAAAGTCGACAATGATCTCTTTAGTTTTGTCAACATTCAGGACCAGGCTGTTGTCCCTGCACCAGCCCACCAACTGCTCCACTTCCTCTCTGTAGGCTAGGTCGTTGTCATCCCTGATGAGGCCCACCACTGTTGTGTCGTCAGCATACTTCACGATGTGGTTTGTGGCGGACCTAGGGACGCAGTCGTGTGTCATCAAGGTGAACAGCAAGGGGCTTAGGACGCAGCCTTGGGGGGAGCCCGTGCTGAGGTAGATGACATCTGAACTGTTCTGACCTATCCGCACTGATTGGGGTCTGTCACAGAGGAAGTCCAGCAGCCAGTTCCGCAGGGGGGTGTTGAAACCCAGGAGTCTCATTTTGTCTACCAGATGTTGTGGGATGATGGTGTTGAATGCTGAACTGAAGTCCAGGAACAGCATCCGCACATGGGTGTTCTTCTCCTCTAGATGTGTCAGGCTCAGGTGAAGCGCAGAGGAGATGGCATCCCTGGTGGAGCGGTTTGTCCTGTAGGCAAACTGAAAGGGGTCGAATGAGGAGGGGAGACTGGAGGTGATGTGCTCTTTAACCAGTCTCTCAAAGCACTTCATTATGATAGGAGTCAGTGCAACGGGCCGGTAATCGTTGAATGATAAGATCTGGGGTTTCTTTGGCACTGGGATGATGTTGGCAAATTTGAAGCATGATGGTACTTTGGCTTGGTCTAGCGAGGTGTTGAAAATGTCTGTTAGTACACAAGCCAGCTGATCGGCGCACTCCCTAAGTACCCGCCCCGGAATGTTGTCCGGGCCTGGAGCCTTCCTTGTGTTGACCCTTCTCAGGGTCTTCCTCACGTCAGATGAGTCCAGGTGGAGTGCTCTTTCGTCCTGATTTGGAACCGCTTTCGCTGCAGTGGTGCCGTTTTGTGCCTCGAACCTTCCAAAGAATTTGTTGAGGTCATTCAGAAAGTCCATGCTAGTGTCCTGCACTGGGGCGGTGGTTGGCTTGTATTTGGTAATGGCCTGAATGCCTTTCCACATATCCCTGGTGTTGGTTTTGTTGAGGAAACGTTCCTGGATTTTTTGACTGTACGTTCGCTTTGCTAGTCTGATAGCACGGTTCAGGTTAGCCCTCGCTGATCTCAGCGCCTCCATGTCACCAGATTTAATGACAAGGTTCCGTACTTTTAGTTGTTTGCGTATCTCAGCAGTCATCCAGGGCTTCTGATTGGCACGGGTGCATATAGTTTTGGTATTGCTGACGTCTTCTGCACATTTACTGATATAGGCTGACACAGAAATGGCGTACTCATCTATATTTATTTTGTTGTTGTAAGTGGCAGCCGATTTAAACATGTCCCAATCAGTGCAATCAAAGCAGTCCTGTAGTGCCTCCATTGCCCCCTCAGACCACACCCTCACCTGCTTCTCTGTAGGTTTTTCTCTGGTCAGCAGGGGCTTGTATGCTGGAATTAGCATAACAGAAAGGTGATCTGATGAGCCAAGGTGGGGGCGGGGGGCTGCTTTATATGCACCTTTGATGTTTGTGTAGGCCAGGTCTAATGTGTTCCTACCTCTTGTAGCAAAATTTACATGCTGATGGGAATGCGGGAGAACTGTTTTCATATTGGCCTGGTTAAAGTCCCCCGCCGCAATAAAAATGCACTCGGTGTAAGCATGCTGCAGTTCACTCACAGTTCGGTAGAGAACGTCCATTGCCTCCTTCGTATTAGCGCTGGGGGGCACGTACACGGCAGTAATGATGGTCGCGCTAAACTCCCTCGGTAGGTAGAAGGGTCTGCAGATCACCGTCAAAAGTTCAATGTCTCGTGAGCAGTGATTCGAGATTATCTTCGCATTTCTACACCAGTTGTTGTTTGTATAAATGCATAGACCGCCACCCTTTCTTTTGCCGGTGAGCTCGCCGCTTCTATCGGCGCGGAAAGCAGTTAGCCCCACAATGCTAACAGCGTCATTCGGGATAGATGAGTTTAGCCATGTCTCCGTCAGAATTAAAGCACAACAGTTCGTCAACTCGCGGTTCGATGAGAATTCCAATTGTAAATGGTCCAGTTTGTTGTCCAGGGAGCGGACGTTGGATAGGAAAATGGATGGTAGAGGCGTTTTGAAGGGTTTAGCCTTCATCCGAGCCGTTAGCCCGGCCCGACAACCTCGTTTCCTTCCCCGGTCACAGCGCTTCCGCTTGCCACTTTTACTCGCTGCTTTGTAGGCCGCTGTGTTCTGTTGACGTAGCACTCCGAGGCTAAGTAAACACTCCAGAGTGATCGTCGAAATTTGCGCTGGATTTCGGGATGTTCGCGTATCCAGCAAAACTGCGATCGTATATTAATCTACAGTTAGAGTTGTCTTTGTTCGCCCTCATAAACTGAGTCGAAGATTGGGGTTTTTGACTAGAATGTGAGAAACTGTCGGGAGCAGATCCAGCCGCAGCCATAGAGGGCGCCGCCAAAAACGTCATGACCAAAAAATCTTTAGCCAATCGTGACCGATTTAAACGTGGATTGACACATCGGTTGTCCAATGAATTCTCGCCGTTCGGGTTTTCGTCTGCACGCCGATCTCTGCAAACGAGATCTCGTTGTGGTGGTTGTCGTCGAGTGAAAGAGAAGTATGCCTCTGAAAAAACAGTTACTATTAGGTGTAAATAAACACAAAATTGGTCATTTCTTCAGTGTCAGTAATAAGTCGATGCAGAAATTGCGAACAACGGCAATAATTCCGGCACGAAAAAACGGCGGAGACATTTTTCAGAAGGTCGCGGAGGCAAGGAAAACACGTGTGTTGAAGCCGAACGATTGGACAAAAGAAAATAAACAAAAGAATACTCCTAGCAAGAAAATAGATAGATAGATAGATACTTTTTTCATCCCCACAGGGAAATTCACATTTCCAGCAGCATCCCTGAGCTGAGAACAATACAATAATAAAGCAAAAAGAATACAATATACAAATACGCAATGTGACGTGCTAATGCCCACTGTAGCGTGTTATATAGAATATCTAAATAGTGCTACACAGAATACATCATCTCATCATCTCATTAGCCATACCGCTTATCCTCATTAGGGTCGCGGGGGGGCTGGAGCCCGTCCCAGCCATCAATGGGCAGTGGGCAGGGGACACCCTGAACTGGTTGCCAGCCAATTGCAGGGCACACGGGGACAGACAACTCGCTCATTCACACCTAGGGACAATTTGGACCGGCCAATTCACCTGAAATGCATGTTTTTGGAATGTGGGAGGAAACCGGAGTGCCCGGAGGAAACCCACGCAAGCACGGGGAGAACATACAAACTCCGCACAGGAAGTCTGGAGCTGGATTTGAACCCACGCAGGAGGTTCCCATGACATGAACTGTGCCGCACATGCGCTAACCACTGCCCACACAGAATACATATTGCAATAAAATTTGGTGATATGCAATGTAGGGGGTGTGGTTTACTGTGGGCTTTTACTCTGCCGGGTAGAGTTAAAGAGCCTCATGGCATGAGGAAGAAAAGATCTCTCCAGTCTGTCCGTAGTACAAGACAGTGACAGCAGTCTGTCGCTGAAACTGCTCTTCTGTCTGGAGATAATGCTGTGTAGTGGATGCGATGGATTGTCCATGATTGACCGCAGCTTTTCCAGTGCCCGTCTCTCAGCTACTGTTGTTAGGCCGTCCAGCTCCGTGCCCACAACAGAGCTCGCTTTCCTAGCCAGTTTATTGAGACGAGAGGCATCCTTCTTCTTGATGCTGCCTCCCCAACAGGCTGCCGCATAGAAGAGGGCGCTTGCCACTACTGTCTCATAGAATATTTTCAGGAGCTTTTTTCAGATTTTGAAGGAGGCCAGCCTTCTGAGGAAGTAAAGTCGGCTTTGCCCTTTCCTACATAGAGCTTCTGTGTTGGCAGTCCAGTCCAGTTTGTTGTCCAGCTGCACACCCAGGTATTTGTAGGTCTGGACAAATTCTACATATTCTCCTTTGATGGTTACAGGAACCGGGTGAGTTCTAAAATGACTTTTCTGCCAAAATGGACTGAATTATATTCCTAGTTACGCTATGAGAAGGATGATAATGGAGGCTACATGATTTTCCAAATCCCATTCTGTTGGCGCAGCTTGCATTAACATCAGCCGTCCGTACTGCAGGTTGTGAGAGGGGTTTTAGCGTCCGAAACGGCATCCTCACAAAAAAGTGAAACCGCCTCAATATCGCAACACAACACCAGCTTATGGAGGTGCCTCTTTCCAAACAATTGGACCCTGAGAAGGCATTACAACTGTGGCGGGACAGCAAACCAGGAAGAATATATGAACTGAAAAATCTGAAGTGATAACTACCTTGTATTACCAATTAACTGTGATGATTAAAACTGAATGAATATATAGATTTATACTATATCTTTGTCGCCGGTTTACAATTTAAACCTGGATGACACTCAATTTTGGGGACCCATAGATTTTTGAGCATGCGAGTCCCCGAGACCCATCACTTATTAAAGGTAAAATGAACACTGGGGGTGGGCAAACTTTTTGACTCGAGGGACACAATGAGTTCTAAAATTTGACAGAGGGGCCGAGCCAAGAACAGATGGATTGAGTGTTATATAAATTACATACAGGATTTGACCGATTAATGATTAATTTAATGACATTTCAGTTGAATAGATAGATACTTTATTCATCCCCGTAGGGAAATTCACACTTCCAGCAGTCTACCCTGTTGTTTAT
This sequence comes from Urocampus carinirostris, assembly GCF_059441175.1. Lineage (NCBI taxonomy): Eukaryota > Metazoa > Chordata > Actinopteri > Syngnathiformes > Syngnathidae > Urocampus > Urocampus carinirostris. Next base: position 74,925,208 of record NC_142349.1, on the reverse strand, counting down.
TAACAGATGAACATGATGCCCTAGGGGTGATTGTAGCGGAGTGGATGACGTCACGCTAGTCCAAAAGTTCGACATCCCTGCGGCAGATGGAAATCTTTTCTTTGTGAAAATCCAGGGATACACCACCTCGTGTTAGCAAGTCCGCCTCCTCTCTGATTCCCCCGGCTTTCGTGTCTCTGTTTAGCGGCGTTGAAGCCGGATAGCTCCGGGTGGCTACACGTTAGCGTCCGGAATGCTAAACGTGAGCCACGTTTCCGCAAAACACAGCAACTGCGCTCCCCGTGCGCTTCGATGTTTTCCACCAGCACTCGATGATCTTATTTGGTCGTGAGTTCGCATTTACCATGATAACGGATAGTACCGAAGACTTATAACGCCGCTAGCCGCTTGGCTAGCTCCGGCTCTTCTTCCACGATAGGCCCCTTCATCACGCCGGCACGAGAATTCTTCAGGGCAAGGAGTTGAAATTCCTTGAATACACGCATTTTTTGTGCGCTAAAACCCATGTCCATAGGATAGAAGTAATCCGTAGTGTAGTAGTCAAAACGGGAAGAAAAAACACCGAAGATAGGAGCAGACAATAAAACAATAGGGCAGCTGCCGGAAAAGGCAGCCGCTCGTGGCAGCGCTGCTTTGATCACAGCAGGAAAACTTACCATCAGTTTCAGTGGGGACAGTGTTGTCCAACTCCCTGTTTTGTCAGTGCATCAAAGTCTGGAGTAAGTTTTGTTGTGGCAATTCTCAGGATAGCTCAGAGGTGTTTGTCAGTTATCCAGGATCTGTGACGGGCTTTGTTCATGTTTATAACACTTTTGTTTTTGTAGTGTTCAGAATGAGGTGGTTTTTTGAACACCACGTTGTCAGTGTCGCCGCCTTGTCCCTTTCGGAGATGAGATGGTAGTATCGTCGGCGTACTTAACAATTGTGTTTGTGAGGTGGGTCGGTGAGCAGTTGGAGTTGTAGATGGTGAAAAGTAAGGGGCTCAGTACCCATCCTTGGGGGGAGCCAGTGCTCAGTGTTAGGGTGAGAGAGACGTGGTTGCAGAGTTTCACGGACTGTGGGCGGTTTGAGAGGAAGTCTATTATCTAATGGCAGATGGAGGAAGAGAATCCTAGGTGAGAGAGTTTCTCCACCAGGATCTCCGGGACAATGGTATTGAAGGCTGAGCTAAAGTCCAGAAACAGCATTCTGACGTAGCTCCCCCGGTGGCTCAGCGCGGTGTGAAGAGCGTTGTTTATGGCGTCGTCAGTGGAGCGGTTTGCCCTGTAGGCAAACTGATGGGAGTCCTGTGTAGGTGGCAGGGACACATTGTACACATTTTAATTGAGGTTCTGTCTCGTTTCTGTCTCCATTGGTTAGAATTATTGCATGAATGCAGTCGATATATTTATACATTTTGTCATTTATCAGTTTCGGTATATTTTAACTAATACGCAACCTATGTGTGTCTTTTGCACCACAGATGTCAGTGAAGAAGTCCTGCCTCCTGTCCGGCAGGAACCAGAGTTTCCTGACATTAAAAAGGAGGAGGAGGATGTGGAGCCTGTTTCTGTCAAAGAGGAGGGACATTTCACAGAGTTGCCGGTGACCGAGACCTGTTTAACTCCTGGGAGTCAGGTAAAACATGAAGAAAACTGGCAGGAGCCTCCAAGCAGTGGCTCCCGTCAACAAGTGAAAACTGATGATGACGACATGTCCGACTCTGCACACACTGATGGCAATGAACAGTCAGAAGGTGATAAAACATGTTCTCAGTGTGGGAAAACATTTCAGTTCAAGTATCGTTTGAAGTTGCATATGGTCATTCACACTGGTGAGAAGCCTTTCTCCTGCTCGGTGTGCGGTAAAAGATTCAGCCGAAAGTATGTCTTAAAAGTCCACACCAGAATCCACACTGGGGAGAAGCCTTTTTCCTGTTCAATCTGTGGTGAAAATTTTAGGCTCGAGGAATACCTAAACTCACACACAAGAACCCACACTGGCGAGAAGCCTTTTTCCTGTTCAATTTGTGATGAAAAATTCAGCCAGAAAGAACACTTAAAAAGACATACAAGAATCCATACTAATGAGAAACCCTTTTCCTGCTCAATTTGTGGTCAGAAATTCAGGCACAAAGCGGCCTTAAAAATTCACACAAAAATCCATACTGGTGAGAAGCCTTATTCCTGCTCAATTTGTGGTCAGAAATTCAGGCACAAAGGGGCCTTAAAAAATCACACAAGGATCCATACTGATGAGAAACCCTTTTCCTGCTCAATTTGTGGTCATAAATTCAGGCAAAAAGGGGCCTTAAAAACTCACACAAGAATCCATACTGGTGAGAAACCCTTTTCCTGCTCAATCTGTGGTCAGAAATTCAGGCACAAAGGAGCCTTAAAAGACCACACAAGAGTCCACACTGGCGAGAAGCCTTTTTCCTGCTCAATTTGTGGTAAGTTATTCAGGCACAAATGGACCTTAAAAATTCACACAGGAGTCCACACTGCAGAGAAGCCTTTTTCCTGCTCAATTTGCGGTCAAAGATTCAGCCGGAAGCATGTCCTAGAAAACCACACAAGAACCCACACGGACGAGAAGCCTTTTTCCTGCTCATTTTGTGGACAAAGATTCAACCATAAGTATGTCTTAGAAGACCACACCAGAATTCACACTGCTGAGAATACTTTTTCCTGTTCAATTTGTGGCCAAAGATTTAAGCTCAAAGGAAACTTAAAAAGACACACAAGAATCCATACTAATGAGAAGCCCTTTTCCTGCTCAGTCTGCGGTCAAAGATTCAGTCAGAAGCAGGTCCTGGTAAACCACACAAGAACCCACACTGGCGAGAAGCCTTTTTCCTGCTCAATTTGTGGTCAGAAATTCAGGCACAAAGGGGCCTTAAAAAATCACACAAGGATCCATACTGATGAGAAACCCTTTTCCTGCTCAATTTGTGGTCATAAATTCAGGCAAAAAGGGGCCTTAAAAACTCACACAAGAATCCATACTGGTGAGAAACCCTTTTCCTGCTCAATCTGTGGTCAGAAATTCAGGCACAAAGGAGCCTTAAAAGACCACACAAGAGTCCACACTGCCGAGAAGCCTTTTTCCTGCTCAATTTGTGGTAAGTTATTCAGGCACAAATGGACCTTAAAAATTCACACAGGAGTCCACACTGCAGAGAAGCCTTTTTCCTGCTCAATTTGCGGTCAAAGATTCAGCCGGAAGCATGTCCTAGAAAACCACACAAGAACCCACACGGACGAGAAGCCTTTTTCCTGCTCATTTTGTGGACAAAGATTCAACCATAAGTATGTCTTAGAAGACCACACCAGAATTCACACTGCTGAGAATACTTTTTCCTGTTCAATTTGTGGCCAAAGATTTAAGCTCAAAGGAAACTTAAAAAGACACACAAGAATCCATACTAATGAGAAGCCCTTTTCCTGCTCAGTCTGCGGTCAAAGATTCAGTCGGAAGCAGGTCCTGGTAAACCACACAAGAACCCACACTGGCGAGAAGCCTTTTTCCTGCTCAATTTGTGGTCAGAAATTCAGGCACAAAGTGGCCTTAAAAATCCACACAGGAGTCCACACTGGCGAGAAGCCTTTTTCCTGCTCAATTTGTGGTCAGAAATTCAGGCACAAAGGGACTTTAAAAATCCACACAAGAGTCCACACTGCAGAGAAACCCTTTTCCTGCTCAGCTTGCGGTTTAAGATTCCCAAGTCAAGCCAGAGCTCAGGATCACACGTGTGCCGGATAAAATAGCATCCGTCACTCTGTTTGATATGTTTTCATTACTTGCATTTGCATATAAAAGTAATCGGCCAACGAATGTACGAAAACTTTGTGTGTTTACGTGTCTGTATAGAATATATATATATATATATATATATACACAATCATACACACGGTGGTAGCTCTTCATACAAGCTCCCTTTGTTCTAGGTTTGTGCCCGAATTGATTGTGAAGAAGCGAATTTTGAACATATGAAATAATTGAAAATGAATTCATCAGTTTTGGTCTCCAGAAAGCATCCAAGTTAAATTGCCATGAAACATCTCATAAAATTCATTTGAACTGTCATTAAACATACAAAATGCAGTAGCGAGATAAATCACCTGACATTCTGGGGAAAATCCAGTGGAACTGTTGCAGTAGAAAAACCAGCACTGCGTATTATTAACAAGTCTAAATTGCTCAAGTTTCAGGGTCTCATCAAATACCATACGGCTAGTTTTATTTCAAGTTTTTCAACAAAAAGATGCCTTAAATTCACAGCAAATGTTTGAAATTCAAGACAGGGCTCCTAACTTGAGAGATTATGGAGAATTTAAAATACCGAGAACTCGAACAACGCGTGAAGGTTTTTGTACGTAGCGTGAAACTCCGGAACAGTCGGAATTTACAACAGAAACGAAGCAAAAATATTTAAGAGTTTAAACTGTCTCGGTTTCTCTCGAGTGACAAACGCCTTCATAAGTGACAATATTTTAAGTAATAGCTAAAGGTCTGTTTTATCTCGTAGCCATAGGTTCTCATGAAAAACGACATATATGGCTCGCAAGCCGCAAGTTCCCGAACCCGTGTTTAAGCTCTCTCCATTTTGATATTATTGCTTGCAGAGTGCTCCGGGAGATGTGTTATTGTTGCAAAATCTTTCCGTATCCTATTCCTGCTTTGAACTTTCACGCAACTTTATCCTGGACCTGCCCGGTGTGCTCTTTGCTCTTCATAATGTTGTCTGTTCTCCAGTGTCTCCTTTCACCAACCTCTGAGCCCACCACAGAGCAAATGCATTAAAACTGACATGCTTAATGACACACAGGTTCACTTTGTTCGTCCTTGTTAGTCATTTAGGTGGACATTGGATCATTCAGAAGTCATCAGGGAACTTCTCGTGTTTGTTGGCTAAACTGAGAGAACAGAGGGGCAATACTTTCGAAACGCTTACTTTTCACGTGTTTTCGTTGTAAATATAACACAAAATGGGGAACGAATTTAGTTCCACTTCACGATTTTGTCTCACATTTAGGCGCTGTACATTGAAATATTCTTTTATCGTATCTGATATACATTTATTATTTTCTACTGTGGATATCTCTTCTAATGAGTTATTTTAAAATTTCTCTTGTTTTTATGTTTGCCTTTTTTATCCTGACATTTTATTGATCTTATTTTTGCATTAGGACGTTGAGGGATGGGTATTGCAAAGATTAGTGTATAAAATCTGTGATTATTGTAATTATTATAATTATTGACATACGACCTATGTAATAAGTATACCCATGAGATTTTGTTATATTAGACATAAGAGGAGAGGAGGATTTGTAAAATGTATTTAATAAGGAAGATAAAGGGGTCGGAAAAATAAGCATCTGCTTCCGAACATGTTATGTGACATTATTTTGTTGTTGACTCATTGCTTTTGTCCTGTTTTTATTTTAATGTTTGAAATAAAAGTTTTCATTCATTCATTCATTTTTGTCTTGCCACGTCAAATCTCTTTGTAAACAATGTTCTCTGTGTTTTTATCAATGCCAATAAAGACATTTCTAATTGTGGATTGAAGTTATATACTCTTTTATACGCTGTTTTATTCCACTTATATTCAAAATACATGTCCTAAGTTTGACCTCAGCCTTGAGTGCAACTTTTTGGAAGGATGTCGTAAAAACGCCTGTGCTTTGGACTGTTTGCTTTGGTTTCAGTCTGTGCATATAAAAATGACTTATCACCATGCCTGGGGGGTTAGAATATATGTGTCGTGCCCCATTCTGTCCAGAGGTCGATGACCGATCACCCTTCTCCCCAGCTTCAAAGGACTATTGGGAAATTTGTATCGATGACTGCGGACCAATCAGCCAGCGACTTGGTCATGGGATGTGAACATTTCATCGCCATGTGTCATAAAAGTGGGCAACCCCGGAAGCCCCCGTCGTCTCCTGCACACGATTGTAAAATTGGCACAGGCAGAGACCTGATTTGTTTAACTCTTTGATTTGGCTAAATATATTAATATGTGGACTATACTCGGCTCTAACTTTTCTAGCTTCTGGACATGCTCTAACTCTAAGGGAATATAAAAGACACGGGAAGTGTCTTTCTGAGTCAGATTTCAGTATAATAAATGTTAAAACCTTACAGGATGCATGAATACATGTTATTGTTTGTTGAGTTGTCAAAATTAAGATGACGTTTATCAAGATTTATTTTAAATCTGAATGTGATTGAATTTACCCAAAATGAATACACTTTTTTACTTGTAATTTAAGCTGCATGAGTTTTAATGTGAATGTTATTATCTTGCATCACATAATTTCCTGTCACAAAAATGTTAATGACAGGACAATTCAAAACACTTGTAAGCAAATGCCTAGCTTAGCTGTTTTGTTAGCGAGCTTAAGCTAAATCTTAATTTGCAGGGAGTGCGTCATCTGGTGGGTAAATGTGATACTGCAATGTCGATGTCGAACGTTTGGCCAGCTCCACAGGAGGAGGTTACTTCAAACTGCAAAACACCAATTATCATGTCACATGATGTACGAAATTACTTTAAAAGAGGAGGGGGAATAAGGCAAATAAAACGAAAATAAATAAAATATAAATAGCGATCAAAGAAGAAAACGCTTGGGGGAGAATAGGTTAAAATAAAATCAATGATAATCTGTGAAGCCCTTTGAGACTCTTGGTGATTTAGGGCTATACAAATAAAAATGACTTGACTTGACTTGACTTGAAAGGCAAAATAAGAAAAGAAAAGAAAGTTAAAATATTCTCAGATATTTCCCCCAAAAGCCTAAATGAGAAAATAATTTAAACCTTTTCTATATCAACAAGTCAACAACACAGAATTCATGGATAAAAAAAATACATTGACCAATCAGAGTCGGTTTCTAAAACCGTTTCGTTCGCGAATGACACTTCACTCGTTCCTTTTTGTCAGTCTTGTTCGGTCCGACAACGTGGAATTTTTAATATGCACCTTTGGACTTGGAATGAATTAAAATGAATTACTGTAGTCCAGAATGTTTTATTTATATTGGTAATATAATCAATTAAAAAAATACAGTGGGACCTCGGTTATCGCGGTTAATGGGGACCAAAACCACCCGCGATAAGTGAAAATCCGTGAAGTAGCGACGCACCTTGATAAAAAAAATAAAAAATTATTATTTAATATTTTATTCTATTATTATTTTTTAGACCTGCGAAGCTCTGAACCCGCGAACGTGGAACCATGAAGTGGCGATGCCCCTTCAAAAATGCTTAAAAAAAAAAAAAAAAAAAATGTTTGTCCTTCTATCTATCTACCTTGGTCATATCCCTCAAGAGGGGTGACCGACAGCAAGACAAACATATAAAATAACCCAACCCAATTGCCCAAATACCCGAACAAGTTAGGCACCTCTGTACCTAAGTTGGTCATGCTCTCGTCCGTCCAGATGAATTTAAAAAAAAAAAAAATTTTTTTTTTAATATTATTATATTTTAGGCCCGCGAAGCTCTGAATCCGCGAACGTCAAAGCGCGAAGTAGCGAGGTCCCACTGTATATCTAAAGAACCGTTTGGGAGCCGAGCAAGAAGACGGCTCCTTTAAGTGAGCCGAGCCGAAAGAGACGATTCTCTCAAAAGAGCCGGAATTCCCATCACTGTTCTCCTGGTGTGGGTCTAATTCTTCGATCTGATGACGAAAGCGGAAGCGATGCACACACAGCGACACTCGCAATAGAATCTTGCCATCATTTTTATACATATTCATTCGCTTGGAAAGACGCCTTTGGACTTGGGAGAAAATCAAACCTGCGAGAGAGGGAAAGTCATGTTGAAAAAGGAGCTTCCGAGTCCCAAAGAGGAGATCGACTTACCGCTACAAAATAGCTGTTTGCAAGCAGCTTCGAGTGGTGTTAACAGAGCAGGTTGGTCATTCATACCTGTCAACCAGTGTTCATTTTAGCTGTGAAAAGTGATGGGTCCTCGGGACTCGCATGCTCAAAAATCTATGGGTCCCAACAGAGATCTATGGCTCCCCAAAATTTTGTGTTATCGAGGTTGAAATCGTAAATCGGTGACAAATATATAATATAAATCTCATTTTTCATTTCGTTTTAATCATCATAGTTAATTGTTAATACAAAGCAGTTATCACTTCAGATTTTTCAGTTCATATATTCTTCGTGGTTTGCTGTCCCGTCACAGTTGTAATGCCTTCTCAAGGTCCAATCCATTATCATCCTCCTCATAGCGTCACCAGGAATATAATTTAGTCCATTTTGGTAGAAAAGTCCTTTTCTTGCTAGGAGTATTCTTTTGTTTGTTTTCTTTCGTCGAATCGTTCGCTTCAACGCACGTGTGTTCCTTGCCTTCGCGATCTTCCGAAGAATTTTTCCGCCGTTTTTTCGTGCCGGAATTATAGCCGTTGTTATCACTTTCTGGATTATGTTTTGATTTATTACTGACACTGAAGAAGTTACCAATTTTGTGTTGATTTTCACTTTAAATTGACGACAAGCACCACAACAATGACGTCATCTCGAAGCAACGAGATCTCGTTGGCCGAGATCGGTGTGCAGACAAACTTGGACCGCGAGACCAAAACAACAATGGCGGCTCTGCCTGACGATAAGTTTGGAGTGCGGTAAATCTTTGTTAAAAAAAAAAGTAAACAGGTAATAATGACAATTTGGTGTCAAAAAAGTTGCGTCCCGGGGACGCACGTTGATTTGATCACCAAATGGCAAATCAATCAAGTCAAACCAGTTCGCCGCGGTAGCCTCTATCTCAGTCTCGTTTTTTTCCATTGCAAACGAAGCGAGAAGTTTGATGCTACTGTGCGCATGCGTCTGCCGCCTCAGATTTCATGTGGTAGTTATGTAGTGAAAGGAAGTCCGTCTCTTTTCAGAGAACCGGCTTTTTCGGCTCAACTCATTAAAGAGAGCCGGCTCTCAAACGGCTCACTTGCTTTGATGCATTATATTACGAATTATGATGTTGTATAAAGAAGTTAAGAAAAAAAGGAAGTATAAAAGGAGAAAATGAAAAAAGACAGGTTTGTGGTTATCCCTTTAATCAGTATATTACCAACAATAATTGAATGCAGAAAATGAATTCATAATTCTAATGAAAAAATGTATTATTCTACTTAATTCTATTTGCATGTGTTTTTTCCTTCTACAGTGAACGTCCGAGCGACTTCATTTTTGAACTTTTTTGATAATAAACCTTATTCATGTCGAGCAACTCAGGATCTCGCAACAAAATGTTAATTAACAATATATATGATATAACGAAACACATGTACAATATAACATGTTACACTACATAAATAAACGTTTGAAAAAAAAATGGTGTAAGATTATTATATATTTTGTAAGGGAAAATACGACATTTTGTAAGGGCATGGAGCCCTGGAGCGCGACAGGTATGCATTGATTTCATACTTTCTAGACTTTGATATAATATCCTTGTAAATGTATATATATACTGGAATGAAATAAGGATAAAAAATATTACATTCTCAGTATTAACAACCTTGAACAAAATAATAGCTGTGTTTTGAATTCTTTCTGTAAAAAACGTTTGAAATAAAACTTCTTCTGTATAATATCCAGGGTTGGGTAGGGTTACTTTAACTTGATTACTTTCAATTACTTTTGGATTACTCGAATACCAAATATGCTAATAAAAGACAAAAGAAACTAAATATGAATAAAATGACTCCATTTTGTGCAAGCTTGGCGAGTAACGGAATACATGGAACGGCAAAAATGATGTTTGGATTGATTTTCATTTTGTTTCTGTCGCATTTTATGTTCGTTTTGCCGGAGATCAAAGAGATCAAAGCCAGGAGAGAAAGCTTACCACGTGTTGTGAGTCATCACTTTATTCATATTTAGTTTCTTTGGTCTTTTATTAGCATATTTGGTATTGCAGTCATCCAAAAGTCATTGAAAGTAATCCAGTTAAAGTAACCCTACCCAACCCTGCAAATAAGTATGAAAATCTTTGCAAGTGTCTTTGAAAATTGTATTGCACAAATAGAACCCCCTTAATGACTCAATAGAAAGCCTGTTCCTCTCATTGATCCACTGGCTTTGCATCAATGAGAAAACCCTCTCAACATTGGCATGATGAAAAGGAAGTGCAAAGACAAACTGTGCAATCTTCAGGAGTTCTGAATAACAATAATATCTGAATAATAAGGTCTGCTCCGAAAGTGTAATCCCTTACAGTTGGAGCATGTCCAGAAGCCGGAGAAGTTATTGAGCCGAGTATAGTCCACATATTAATTTATTTAGCCGAATCAAAGAGTTGAACACATCAAATATTTCTTCCTTGCCAATTACAACCGTGTGGAGGAGATGACGGGGGCTTCCAGGGTTGCCCACCTTTATGACACATGGCGATGAAATGTTCACGCCCCATGACCAAGCCGCTGGCTGATTGGTCCGCATCATTTATCACTACATTCCCAAAAACCTTCAGCTGGGAATTCTCTCCCTTATCCCGACTTTTGCACATCTGCTCGACTTCCTTCCCGCTCGTTTGCCGAGCCATTCACGCCAAACCACATCAAACTCATTCTTAAAAGGCGGATTTCAACCGACGTGCTCCACATCCCTGCATTTTTTAGCGAGCCGGAAGATAAAGATTTTCCCACGCACGCAAACACCACCTTCAGTGAGTAAACAGGGAATAAATAAATCAGAGAATTATTAAATATGTATCTGTATCCGAAGACTTGAATCCACCATTAGATTCACGACAGACAACTTTGGAATCAGACCACTCTTGCCTCTGGTGGAAATTTTTAAAACAGAAGACCCCTGGATACGGCGACCCCGCTTTACAGTGTAAGATGTTTGAAATATGGCTGACAATGGGGACTAGTGTAATAATAGGGATGCAATTAAAGCGACTTTGTCTTCAAAAACATGGCAATCCTTGCAAGATTTAGAATCACTATACTTTTAATCTGCCGCCACTTGCATCCACCCACTACTCCACTGGACCAGCTCAAGTCACGTCACACAAAAAGTAAATAAAATATTGTTGTTGTTTTTTTTATTGCAAATTTTTAATATTTTGACCGCACTATTTTGTTATGTAAATGTTTTTATCTTGGGTACTGAGAGCTGAGGAGGCGTAAGCTAAGCGACATCTAGTGGAAGACACTGTCCCTTTAAAAGCAGCAATTTTTTTTTATCAGCACTGTTTTTGTGCAAAAGTCCATTTGGCCCAACCTCACCCGGACCCTAGCCTCCAATGACTTTGGGACCCCTGCTCTATTTGTGTATAAATATGTTCCCTTTTGTTGCAGTGGCAGACAAAATCCTTTCATATACGAACATCAAATAAAAATTGATAGTTTAGGGAGCATTTTGAAATAATCACATGGCCTTAAAATTGCCCGTCAGACTTTTTCCATGCCCCAAAATTGAACCCAGGGAGAAATGGGTCAAGGGAGGGGCCCCTAAGCCGGATTCATCCTGGCAAAAAAATGAAAAAACTGTATTTTCTGGACTATGAAGGCGCATCTAAAAAAACAGATTTGCCAGATATTAATCCAGCATAGACCAAAACATACAGTTATTAAACTTGGGACAGTTTAATAACAATGAAATGCGCTAAACACTTATGAATGCACCTATTTATTCGTATTTTATTTTAGATTATTTCAAGCCCAGTGTGCCATGTTGGGCCACTAGATGGCACTGTAATGTGTAATTGCAGGGGTCTCCAAAGTGGTGCCCACTCAGGACAGCTGAGGTGCCTGCGGTGTCACGGTTGCCATGGCGCCCAATTGGCCCCGCCCGTGTGGCACCAGCTGCAGCTTGTTGACAAATTGGCTTCCCCACTATTTAAACCCTGTCCTGTCAATCCCCTTGTGGTCAGTCCGTCTGCGAGTCTCCATGATACAAGGCAAGCCTTTTTTGACCTTAACTCTCGCCTGTCCCGTTTTTTTGCTCCTGTTTTTGTTCCGTTACGACCTGTTTCGATCTCAACCACATCTGCTCTCCCGTCCCAAATTCCGATCTGTTTTTTGATTCCGACCACGTCTGCTTTCCCGTCCCGGCTTTTGAGTCGTTTCTGACCCCAACCACGTCTTGCTCTCCCAGTCCTGGCTACCGACCAGTTTTTCCGCCCCCCGACACTGCCATCAGCCTGTCAACGAACCGCTGCCCCGCAAGACGTGGGTTCTGACTCGGTCCTGTTTTCCTGTTGGTATTTCCAGTCCGGTATTGTTCCCGCTTATTGTTGTCCGGTTTAATATTGATTTCCAGTTTTGTTCCCGTCTAATTTTGTCCTGGTTATTATTCTCTCCAGTTTTCGTTCCTGTCTTGTTTGTCCTGTTTATTTTCGATATCTTGATTCATTATCTATCCTGTCTGTCCTGTCCGATATCAACCTGGGCAATTGGAATCGATCTTGTCGGTCTCTGGTTTCTGCTGTCTAACGTGCATGACTCCCCATTTTCCGTAAAATAAAAGGCTTGAGGGAGAACGTCACGCGTTTGGGTCCTGATCCTGTTATGATTCTTGACACGCGGACCTGTTCTGAAAATAGCTCACCAGTCCTGGGTCATTGTGATTTTCTAGTCGAATGATTTTTATTAGCTGAGTTTATATAACCCCATTTTTAACAATTAACCCGGCAACAACATAGTAATAACACTATAGGTTGTTATTTTAAAAATCCCCAAAAAATATTTCCAGTTCAAAAATCTATTCAAGTATTGATTATTATTTTTAAGATTTATTTAAAGAAGTTTTAACGTCATAACTGATGTGCCCGCTCTTTTGGCGCCAACTGCCTCGGACTCTGATTGGCTCCCTGTCACTACTTAAACCCACGTCTTTCTGTCACCTGTTTTCAGTCCGTCTGCGAACCTCAGTTTACTCTAGGCAAGCTTTTCGACCCCTGACTCACTCCAGTTTTTGCTCCTGTCTGTCTCCCGGCTTCGACCCGTTTTTTTTATCCTGACCGCATCTACTCTCCTCCCCTGGCTTTCGACTTGTTACTGATCCTGACCACGTTTTTTGCGCTCCCGTCCTGGCTACGGACCCGTTTTTTCCGTTCCCTACACTGCCATCGCTCGCCACGGAAGTGCCACTTCCGCGTTCAGAGCAACCTGCTCCCCGCGATCACCAGATCGTGTGTGCAATTCTTTCCCTTCTTCCCAATAAAACTGAGAGAAACGTACGCAAGTGGGTCCTGTCTCTGCTCTGGTCCTTATTGACTCACCTGCCTGATTCCGGCCAATGAAAATCCTCGGGGGCGTGGCTTGCGTCATCCTGACTTTTAACTCCGAAGATTGTGCAACACTGGCAGGGAAATATTAATGAGGTGAGCTTCCTTTTGCCTTGGCTGCAGGTGAAACTCGGTCAAGTTTTGCCTCATGATGTCTCCTGATTAAAAAAAAAAAAGAAAAAAAAAGATAAGAAAAAAAGATTATTATGCAGCCTTGCATTATGCATATTGAAACTTGACTTTGTTTTTTTCACACTTCGAGGAGTGCATAGAAATCTGTGACTATGTTTACATTCAGGCAACAATCAGATTGGAAAGTAAACATTGAATTTTCTGGAGCAATCTGAATGTATTGTTTTCAGGGCTGCAACAACCAATCGATAAAAATAGATAAATAGATAGATACCAGAGATAGATATAGATAGATAGATACCGGAGATATAGATAGATAGATACCAGAAAAAGATATAGATAGATACCAGAGATAGATATAGATAGATAGATACCGGAGATAGATATAGATGAAGATATCAGATATAGATATTGATAGATACCAGAGATAGATATAGATAGATACCAGAGATAGATAGATACCATAGATGGATAGATAGATACCATAGATAGATACGAGAGATAGATATTGATAGATACCAGAGATAGATAGATAGATAGATAGATACCATAGATGGATAGATAGATACCAGTGATAGATAGATACCAGAGATAGATATATAGATAGATACCATAGATGGATATATAGATAAATACCATAGATGGATAGATAGATAGATACCATAGATAGATATATACCATAGATAGATAGATACCAAAGATGGATAGATACCAGAGATAGATAGATAGATACCAGCGATAGATAAATAGATTGATAGATACTTTATTCATCCCCGTAGGGAAATTCTCACTTCCAGCAGTATCCTTTTGTTGTTTATTAATAGATTAACAGGATGGCCTTGGGGTGCCGTGTTGTAGTTTAGCAACAGCGGAGTGGATGACCTTACACGCTAGGCCAAAAGTTCGACGTCCCTGCAGCAGATGGAATTATTTGTGTTTACATGCCCAGGGTTACACCATCTCATGTTCACGTAGATAGCGAGTCCGCCTCCTCTCCGCTTCCCGCAGGCTTTTGTTTCTGTCTGCCCTAACAGAACTGAAGACGGGTAGCTCCGGGTAGCTCCATGTTAGCGTCTGGGATGCTAGACGTGAGCCGAAGATAGAAGCCCCTACGATGTCATATGTCAAATGTATCATTAAAAGCATTGGCGACTATTTATCTCACCGATTCATTGTGTTGCGCAATTTACGAGACACAAAGCACGTTAATAAATGCGAAAAAAGTGTATTGGATCTCGTTGTGTGGTAAATTTGTAGTACTACTTTGGTCCGGCAGAGAGCGCCATGAGGCCGTTTTTTTAAAAAAGTCAAGTCATGTTTAGTGGTTAGCGCGTGTGCGGCACAGTTCTAAGGTCATGAGATCGAACCTTCCTGTGTAGAGTTTGCATGTTCTCCCCGTGCTTGCATGGGTTTCCTCCGGGCACTCCGGTTTCCTCCCACATTCCAAAAAAATGCATGTCAGGCTATTTGGCCAGTCCAAATTGTCCCTAGGTGTGAATGAGTGAGTGACCTGTGTGTCCCTGTGTGTCCTCTGGTTGGCTGACAACCAGTCCACTGCCCGAAGATAGCTGGGATGGGCTTATGCAGGTTAGGCAGCGGTCTGGCGTGGAAAGACAGGAAGCCAGAGACTGACAAGATCGATACCAATTGTCCGACCAGATATCGGACAGATGGGGTCGATACCGGATAGGACGGGACAGACGGGATTGATAATGAAACAGGATATCGAAATAAAACAGGACGAACTAGACGGGAACGAAAACTGGAGAGAATCATAAACAGGACAAAAATAGACGGGAACAAAACTGGAAACCGACTTTAAACAGGACAAAATAAATGGGAACAATACCGGACTTGAAATACCGACAGCAAAAGAGTCAGAACCCACGTCTTGCGGGGCAAAGGTTCGTTGATGGACTGACAAAGGAAAAATGAGAGCACTGAGCTTAAATAGATGCAAAGTCAATCTGTTAATGAGCCGCAGCTGGCACCACACGGGCGGGACCAATTGGGCGCCATGGCAACCGTGACAAAATATTTACTTTCAATGGAGAAATTTGTGTTTCAGTACTGCAATGGTTAGCAAATTCACCCGACACGCGAAAGGACCCCAATTCGAGACTGGGTGGAAACATATGTTGGCCTGGAGAGAAATGGGCACCACCAGGCTGGACTTGCCCAAGACAAACTATGGGAAATGGTGCCCCAAAGACCTTAGTGGTTAACAGAAACTACCCTACCCAATACGTTACATATTCATGTATTTTTCTCATGTTAAGGTCTACTTTTAGTTTTTAAAAAAAAGTAAAAAATTAGAAAAAAATCCATAAATCTAAGCTGTAACATCCGCTTGCAAAAAAATGAAACTGTACAATCAAGTTTTTGGTTATCATTTGCTGAAAATAAAATGAAAATACTAAAAAGGTCTTAATTAACTCGTAAATTTTATCACTTTTTCCCCCTATGTAGTCGAAAAAAAGTTTTTAAATTGTCACGTAAAAAAACAAAAAAACTAAATGAAACAGGTATTTTTATTTCATTTTATTTCAGATTGTGAAAAATAAATATCCTGTTCCAATCTTGAATATTTTTATAAATTATTTTCCTTTTTTACTACTACTAAAACAAAAGAAATGGAATAAAACCTTTTATTACTGATCCAATGACAGATTTTATTTGTTTAACTTTGAAAACAAATTTCTAACTGCCATAAAAGGTTTCAAATACAATCAAATGGAAAACAAATACAAAATAATGAAAAACGGAGGGACTAAGAGCCACAGCATTAACAAATAAAGAGAAAATAATGTTATTGAAAAGGCTGGTCTGCTAAGGATCCCAAGAGCCAAGAAGAAATCCACAGTGTTGGGAATCAATTATCAAAATGTAGCGTTTACCAAATTGTTTGAATGAGTTATCTGACTCCATTAACCAAACACAACCTACATTCACCCAACAATTTATGCGCGCTCGTTTCTTGAGGGAAAAATAATCAGGAAGCTGACATTTCCACACGGGGGCAGATTTAATTTCATTAACAATTTAACTAAGTGCACTCCATCGAAAACGGCCGAATTAGTGACGTTGGAGAGTCTGGGAGCCTTTTTCTGATGTCCTATAGCTTTTTCTTCTTGGCTATCTTCTCCCCGCATAATGGTGTGCCGGCTCCTCCCTGGGCTTCACCATCTAGTAGACGAGCGTCCCAGTGTCTTGGGTACTCAAAACAACGAGCCTTTCTGCGTCATCAGCGTCTGGATGTGCTGATTACCTTATGAGCACTACGTTCCGTTCCTGCCGTTCCTGTAAACAACATTTTCCACCAGCCTGCCCTGACCTTGTACTACAGCCCAGTCAGTGAATATCTTTTGCATTAAATGTAATTTGTATTCAATCGTATAAAATCCTTTATAGTCAAATGAATAAAATCCTTCAAGCGTAAACAGAACATGCTATTGATCAATTTGCATTCAAACTTGTTAGCATCTTGTTAGCAACACCGTGGTTAGCGTGGGTCTTTAAATAGGTGGCTAAAGGCATGCCTAGCAATAATCAAAATGGCGCCAATAAATTAAGTCCCAAAATAGTCCAAGTGGCATTACTTAAAGGAATATATGACCTCGAATGCTATATATGATTTAAATGAAAGCATATAAAGTACCTGGTAAATCTCATAAAGATGGAAAATCATTATATTGAATAAAGGCTACTTAGCATCTTGTTAGCAACCTCCGGAGACTACTAGCGAGGGGCTTAAAACAGGTGGCTAAAATCATGCCTAATAATAATTGGAACGGCAACAATAACTAAAGTACCAAAATAGTCCGATCAATGTTTCTCAAAGGAATAAAACACATCCACATATTTATTATACTTTAAATAAAATGACATACAGTACCTGCTAATTAGGAATTTGTAGGAAGGAAAATGGTAAAAACTTGTTATCAACCCCGATGATTGCCATGGGTCTTAAAAAAGGGGGCAAAAAACATGCCTAGCGATAATTGGAATGGTGGGTGTAACCAACCCGTTTGGGGGGTTGCTCAGGCACCCCCAAATTCAATCCAAGCGCCCCCCAAAAGTTATAGCGTTTTAAAAAACTATTTTTTCCTTAATAAAGTACAGGGTAGGCTAAAATATGATGATGTCGGATAGAAATTGTAAAAAAAGGGAAAAGGAAACGAAAAAACTCCACTGCCTTAAAATGGTTGAGTCCATTTCATTCCTAGCACCTTGTGTAGTTATTTTTGTGGTCATAATTTTGTAGTATTTTTGTAGTATTACTGTAGTTTTATTTTTGTAGTATTTTTTAAGTATTTATCCAGTAGTATTTTTGTAGATATACATCTTACAATCTTTGTAGCTTATCTGTAGTATTTTAAGGTATTTATTTGCTAATTTTGTAGTATTTCTGTATTCAGAATTTTGTAGTATTTTTTTCAGTATTTATGGAGTTGTATTTTTGTAGTATTTTTCATCCTAGTATATCCGTAGTATTACTGTTGTTTTACTTATGTAGTTATTTTCATAGTCATAATTTTGAAGTATTTTTGTAGTATTACTGTAGTTTTATTTTAGTAGTATTTTTTTAGCTATACATCTTACTATCTTTGTAGCATATCTGTGGTATTTTGTAGTAATAATTTGCTAATTTTGTAGTATTTCTGTATTCATAACTTCGTAGAATTTTTGGGGTATTTCTGCAGTTGTATTTTTTTAGTATTTTACATCGTACTAGTGTTTTTATAGTTTTACTGTACTCATATTTTGTAGTAGTTCTACAGCAGTATTTTCGTAGTATTTCCATGGTATACTTTTTGTAGTATTTTGCTCATAATAATTGTGCAACAGTATTTTTGTTTTAATGTGTGTCTGTAGTGCTCTTTTTGTCGTATTTCTGTAAAAGTATGTTGAAGTATTTCCATACTTGCATCTTCTTGTTATTTCTTAAGAATATGTTAGTATTACTGTATTTTTGTCATATTTCTGTTGTAATATTTCTGTGATTGTATATTCGTATCATAGTTTTATTGTAGTGGTATTTTGTCGTATTTTTGTAGTATTTTTTCTAATCTCAATGAAGAAAAACTTTTATCACATTTAGTTTTGGAGTCATTTTGTAGTATTTATTTGCTAATTTTGTAGTATTTCTGTATTCATACTTTCGTGGTATTTTTTTTAGTATTTCTGCAGTTGTATTTTTGTAGTATTTTACATCGTAGTATATCCGTAGTATTACTTGAGACATATTTTTGTGGTATTTTGTAGTATTTTCTACAGTCAGATTTTTAGCAGAATATCCGGTTGAAAGTATTTTTGTCATATTTCTGTTGTAATATTTCTGTAATTATATATTCGTATCATAGTTTTATTGTAGTGGTATTTTTGCAGTATTTTGTAGTATTTTTTCTAATCTTAAGGAAGACAAACTTATAGTTTTATCACATTTAGTTTTGCAGTCATTTTGTAGTATTTTTTGAGGAGACACAAAGGGACAATGGGGACAAAGTTGGCACCCCAAAAAACATGTATTTATTACGAGTACTATGTTTACTATTTTGGTTATATTTTAATTATATTTTGAGCATTTTTTGTTTGGTTGGGATCAATATATTTTATTTATTTTATTTTTGTAATTGCATCGATTTACTTGATTATGGACTTTAATACTTTTTCTATACCATTATTTTATACTATGACAATTTTTTATGCTATTTTGATTATTATTTTATTGTTATTATTTTTAAAATATTTTTTAAATAGTATTATGTGTTTCGTAGTACTGTATACAGTAGTTGATGGCACTAAAACGAAATCAAAGGAGAACAGTTTGGACGTTTATAAAAGCTTGGTTACAGCGTCATCTAGTGGAAAGAAATTGAGGTGCTAGTTAAAATTAATTAATTTCTGCTAGAAATCCTTGAATACACAAAACGTTTTATAACAGTATTGTTCACGTTGATTAATTAGTTTAAAGATACACTTCATCTTATTGATTTAGTTCAAGTAGACAAGGAAAAAAATGCATCCCTACATTTTAAAGGCTAATACTCTCAAGAGAAATTTGGATTTTAAACTGTATTTAGTTTTTTAATTAAAATAGAAAATACGTCGTTTCCTTTATGACTTTAGGGTCATAAAGCGTAAACAGAACATGCTATTGATCAATTTGCATTCAAACTTGTTAGCATCTTGTTAGCAACATCCTTGTTAGCGTGGGTCCTGAAAATAGGTGGCTAAAGGCATGCCCAGCAATAATTAAAATGGCGCCAATAAATTAGGTCCCAAAATAGTACCTTTAAATCCAACGAATTAGTATTATAAAACAATAGAAATAACACTAGAATTCCGTCGTATTAAAAATAACATTCTACTTCAATACAAACGAAATTTTTGATCATTAATGACGAGATGGTCAATTTACAAAATGGATGATAAAATATGTCGTTTAATGACAATTGTTTACTGTGATTTTTCAGGACATTGTTCTCACATTATAATTCAAATTTAACATATCAAGTACAAACAAATATTGTGATTAATATAAATGCAATAGTTTATCGAAAAACAGATCCATTTTTATTTTATTTTCTATTTACTCGCATTGGCGCCTTTTCTTCAAATTTCCGGTTGCGTGTCAAAATAATTCACAAAGATTACAAAAAGATTTCATTTCATTTTTTTCCTTTAATACAGTCCATGAAATGCACCAATTCATAAGCATGAATGAAATAATAATGATAATAAAACAAAATCGTCGATGTAACCCACTACATTTAATTCCCCCTAAAATCCATGAACGTCTCCATCCGTCCATGACGTCATCACGCAGTATGTTCACATTTTGTCCAGCAGAAGTCATCAGAGAACTCTTTACAAATGCCAAAAGACGCCAGTGGACTGAGTCAAAAAATTATCTCTAGACATATTTTTTTTTTGTCTTAAACTTTATGTCTAAAAAAATAAATAAAGAAATGTAAAAAAGGGAAGAAAAAAAGAAGGAAGGAAGAAAAGAAACGAAAAAAAATAAAAGAACGAAAAGGAAATCAATGAATAAAAAAGAAATTGAGAGGAGTAACATATGAGAAAATGACCCATCTAACTCCCTTACTTATTATAGATACTTATTTAATCAGTCTCTCACAATCACTACCCCATCAGGATTCGAACTTATTAACTGGCTACTAGGCTGAACGTGCGCAAACCACTACGCCACCATGGTTCCTTCTTATTGTGCTAGCACAGTTCTGATTACTATAAGGAGAAAGAGAAGGAGAAGGAGAAGGAGAAGGAGAAGGAGAAGGAGAAGGAGAAGGAGAAGGAGAAGGAGAAGGAGAAGGAGAAGGAGAAGGAGAAAGAGAAAGATAATGAGAGAGCATTTCGAAGGGAGTCTGCTCATTAACTCCTTTCGTTCACCAACAAAACAGCAACCCATCGGGA
The DNA here is from genome assembly GCF_059441175.1 of Urocampus carinirostris. NCBI lineage: Eukaryota > Metazoa > Chordata > Actinopteri > Syngnathiformes > Syngnathidae > Urocampus > Urocampus carinirostris. Next base: position 74,904,406 of record NC_142349.1, on the reverse strand, counting down.
TTCAAACTCATTAACTCGCAACTTGGCCACACGTGCGCTACCATGTTTCCTTCTTTTTTGTGCTAGCACAGTTCTGATTACTATAACGTGGCGTATCAAACACTTCCTTTTTGTTTTTGTTTGTTACATGTTTGATTTGACAATAATAAATCACTTTTTTGTTGTTGCGCCAGTTAATTTGACAGTTGCTGTCGAGAGAGAGAGAGAGAGAGAGAGAGAGATAAAGAGAGAGAGAAAGAGAAAGAGAGGGAGAGAGATAAAGAGAGAGAGAGAGAGAGAGAGAGAGAGAGAGAACGAGAAAGAGAAAGAGAATGAGAATGAGAATGAGAATGAGAATGAGAATGAGAAAGGGAAAGAGCTAATGAGAGAGCATTTCGAAGGGAGTCTGCTCACAAACTTTTTTCGTTCGCCAACAACACAGCAGAGTGGAACTGTGAGATGGTATGATGCTAGGGGGCGATAGAGCACCAAAGAAACGGATGCCATCCGAGAAGAAGAGAAGAACCACACATCACTGCGGCTTAGTGGTGTTTCGTTCTAGTCGTGTGCAGAATTAAACTCAATCTAACTGCATTTAACTCCGTAAAGATTAAAAGGTGGCTAATATGTGCGAGAGATGGAAAGGAAATTTGAAAGAGGAGCTTCAAGATGACAACGAGCGAGAAGATCGACGGCTAAACCAAGTTAGCATTAGCAAGGAGCTACGAGTTGTGTTGAACAGAGCAGGTCGGTCATTTATTTCCATATACGCGCTCCAGGGCTCCATGCCCTTACAAAATGATCTATTTTCCCTTACAAAATACAAAATAATCTTACACCATGTAGTTTAACATTTTATATTGTACAGTTGTTTCGTTATATCATCTCATCTCATTAGCTGCACCGCTTATCCTCAGTAGGGTCGCGGGGGGGGCTGGAGCCCATCCCAGCTATCTTCGGGCAGCGGGCAGGGGACACCCTGAACTGGTTGCCAGCCAATCACAGGGCTCACAGGGACAGACAACTCGCTCATTCACACCTAGGGACAATTTGGACCAGCCAATCAACCTGAAATGCATGTCTTTGGAATGTGGGAGGAAACCGGAATGCCCGGAGGAAACCCACGCAAGCACGGGGAGAACATAAAAACTCCGCACAGGAAGTCCGGTAGCTGGATTTGAACCCACACAGGAGGTTCCCAAGACCTTAGAACTGTGCCGCACACGCGCCAACCACTGCGCCGCCCTCGTTATATCATATATATTGTTAATTAACATTTTGTTGTGAGATACTAAGTTGCTCGACATAAATGAGGTTTATTAAAAAAAAAGTTCAAAAATGAAGTCGCTTGGACGTTCACTGTAGAAGGAAAAAATATATGCAAACATAATTAAGTAGAATAATACATTTTCTTATTCAAATTATGAATTCATTTTCTGCATTAAATGATTGTTGGTAATATACTGATTCAAGGGGTAACCACAAACCCGTCATTTTTTTCATTTTCTCCTTTTATACTTCCTTTTTTCTTAACTTCTTTGTACAACAATAAAAATTCGTAATATAACGCATCAAAGCAAGTGAGCCGTTTGAGAGCCGGCTCTTTTTAATAAGATGAGCCCAAAAAGCCGGTTCTCTAAAAAGAGACGGACTTCCTTTCACTACACAACTCGAACTGGTTTGACTTGATTGATTTGCCGTTTGGTGATAGTCTGTGTCTAGCGGATGGTACCCATCATTGACAAATTTGGGTTTTTCCTTACAGATTTTTTTGTACGTCGTACACGTCTTAAAATGCATAATGAACGTACTTTGTACGGCCTAAACGTACAGGTTGACAGGTATGTTTCCATTACATTTTTTTTTACTTCTATTAGCTTCTGACCTTTTGATTTTCATCGCTCTTGGCCAAGTGCAAGCTTTTTTTTACGGTTATTAGCCCTTCACTACTCATGAAGGCCTGTTTAAGGAACAAAAACGTCATGACCAATTCGGGTCCAAAAAATCTTTAGCCAATCGTGACCGATTTAAACGTGGATTGACACATTGGTTGTCCAATGAATTCTCGCCGTTCGGGTTTTCGTCTGCACGCCGATCTCTGCAAACGAGATCTCGTTGTGGTGGTTGTCGTCGAGTGAAAGAGAAGTATGCCTCTGAAAAAACAGTTACTATTAGGTGTAAATAAACACAAAATTGGTCATTTCTTCAGTGTCAGTAATAAGTCGAAACGTAATGCAGAAATTGAGAACAACGGCAATAATTCCGGCACGAAAAAACGGCGGAGACATTTTTCAGAAGGTCGCGGAGGCAAGGAAAACACGTGTGTTGAAGCCGAACGATTGGACAAAAGAAAATAAACAAAAGAATACTCCTAGATAGATAGATAGATAGATAGATACTTTATTCATCCCCGCAGGGAAATTCACATTTCCTGCAGCATCCCTGAGCTGAGAACAATACAATAATAAAGCAAAAAGAATACAATATACAAATACCCAATGTGACGTGCAAATGCCCACTGTAGCGTGTTATATAGAATATCTAAATAGTGCTACACAGAATACATCATCTCATCATCTCATTAGCCATACCGCTTATCCTCATTAGGGTCGCGGGGGGGGGGCTGGAGCCCGTCCCAGCCATCAATGAGCAGTGGGCAGGGGACACCCTGAACTGGTTGCCAGCCAATTGCAGGGCACACGGGGACAGACAACTCGCTCATTCACACCTAGGGACAATTTGGACTGGCCAATTCACTTGAAATGCATGTTTTTGGAATGTGGGAGGAAACCAGAGTGCCTGGAGGAAACCCACGCAAGCACGGGGAGAACATACAAACTCCGCACAGGAAGTCTGGAGCTGGATTTGAACACACGCAGGAGGTTCCCATGACATGAACTGTGCCGCACATGCGCTAACCACTGCCCACACAGAATACATATTGCAATAAAATTTGGTGATATGCAATGTAGGGGGTGTGGTTTAATGTGGGCTTTTACTCTGCCGGGTAGAGTTAAAGAGCCTCATGGCATGAGGAAGAAAAGATCTCTTCAGTCTGTCCGTGGCACAAGACAGTGACAGCAGTCTGTCGCTGTAGCTGCTTTTCTGTCTGGAGATAATGCTGTGTAGTGGATGCGATGGATTGTCCATGATTGACCTCAGCTTTTTCAGTGCTCGTCTCTCAGCTACTGTTGTCAGGCTGTCCAGCTCTTTGCCCACAACAGAGCTCGCTTTCCTAGCCAGTTTATTGAGATGAAAGGCATCCTTCTTCTTGACGCTGCCTCCCCAACACGCTGCCGCATAGAAGAGGGCGCTTGCCACTACTGTCTCATAGAATATTTTCAGGAGCTTTTTGCAGATGTTGAAGGAGGCCAGTCTTCTGAGGAAGTAAAGTCGGCTCTGCCCTTTCCTACATAGAGCTTCTGTGTTGGCAGTCCAGTCCAGTTTATTGTCCAGCTGCACACCCAGGTATTTGTAGGTCTGGACAAATTCTACACATTCTCCTTTGATGGTTACAGGAACCGGGTGAGTTCTAAAATGACTTTTCTGCCAAAATGGACTGAATTATATTCCTAGTTACGCTATGAGGAGGATGATAATGGAGGCTACATGATTTTCCAAATCCCATTCTGTTGGCGCAGCTTGCATTAACATCAGCCGTCCGTACTGCAGGTTGTGAGAGGGGTTTTAGCGTCCGAAACGGCATCCTCACAAAAAAGTGAAACCGCCTCAAAATCGCAACACAACACCAGCTTATGGAGGTGCCTCTTTCCAAACAATTGGACCCTGAGAAGGCATTACAACTGTGGCGGGACAGCAAACCAGGAAGAATATATGAACTGAAAAATCTGAAGTGATAACTACCTTGTATTACCAATTAACTGTGATGATTAAAACTGAATGAATATATAGATTTATACTATATCTTTGTCGCCGGTTTACAATTTCAACCTGGATGACACTCAATTTTGGGGACCCGTATATTTTTGACCATGCGAGTCCCCAAGAGCCATCACTTTTTAAAGGTAAAATAAACACTGGGGGTGGGCAAACTTTTTGACTCGAGGGCCACTATGAGTTCTAAAATTTGACAGAGGGGCCGAGCCAAGAACAGATGGATTGAGTGTTATATAAATTACGTACAGGATTTGACCGGTTAATGATTGATTTAATGACATTTCAGTTGAATAGATAGATACTTTATCCATCCCCGTAGGGAAATTCACACTTCCAGCAGTCTACCCCGTTGTTTATTAACAGATGAACATGATGCCCTAGGGGTGATTGTAGCGGAGTGGATGACGTCACGCTAGTCCAAAAGTTCGACATCCCTGCGGCAGATGGAAATCTTTTCTTTGTGAAAATCCAGGGATACACCACCTCGTGTTAGCAAGTCCGCCTGCTCTCCGATTCCCCCCGGCTTTCTTGTCTCGGTATAGCGGCGTTGAAGCCGGATAGGTCCGGGTAGCTCCGGGTGGCTACACGTTAGCGAACGGAATGCTAAACGTGAGCCACATTTCCGCAAAACACAGCAACTGCGCTCCCTGTGCGCTTCGATGTTTTCCACCAGCACTCGATGATCTTATTTGGTTATGAGTTCGCATTTACCATGATAACGGATGGTACTGAAGACTTATAACGCCGCTAGCCGCTTGGCTAGCTCCGGCTCTTCTTCCACGATAGGCCCCTTCATCACGCCGGCACGAGAATTCTTCAGGGCAAGGAGTTGAAATTCCTTGAATACATGAATTTTTGTGCGCTAAAACCCATTTCCATAGGATAGAAGTAATCCATAGTGTAGTTTTCAAAACGGGAAGAAAAAACACCGAAGATAGGAGCAGACAATAAAACAATAGGGCAGCTGCTGGAAAAGGCAGCCGCTCGTGGCAGCACTGCTTTGATCACAGCAGGAAAACTTACCATCAGTTTCAGTGGGGACAGTGTTGTCCAACTCCCTGTTTTGTCAGCGCATCAAAGTCTGGAGTAAGTTTTGTTGTGGCAATTCTCAGTCAGTTATCCAGGATCTATGACGGGCTTTGTTCATGTTTATTAGACTTTTGTTTTTGTAGTGTTCAGAATGAGCTGGTTTTTTGAACACCACGTTGTCAGTGTCGCCGCCTTGTCCCTTTCGGAGATGAGATGGTAGTATCGTCAGCGTAATTAACTATTGTGTTTGTGAGGTGGGTCGGTGAGCAGTCGGAGGTGTAGATGGTGAAAAGTAAGGGGCTCAGTACCCATCCTTGGGGGGAGACGGTGTTCAGTGTTAGGGTGGGAGAGTTTCACGGACTGTGGGCGGTTGGAGAGGAAGTCCATTATCCAGTGGCAGATGGAGGAAGAGAGTCCTAGGTGAGAGTGTTTCTCCACCAGGATCTCCGGGATAATGGTATTGAAGGCTGAGCTGAAGTCCAGAAATAGCATTTCGACGTAGCTCCCCCCGGTGGCTTAGCGCGGCGTGAAGAGCGTGGTTTATGGCGTCGTCAGTGGAGCGGTTTGCCCCGTAGGCAAACTGATGGGGGTCCAGTGTATGTGGCAGGGACACATTGTACATATTTTAATTGAGGATCTGTGTCGTTTCTGTCTCCATTGGTTAGAATTATTACATGAATGCAGTCGATATATTTATACATTTTGTCATTTATCAGTTTCGGTATTATGTCGTATATTCTAAATGATAGGAAACCTATGTGTGTCTTGTGTCCCACAGATCTCGGTGAAGAATTCTTGCCTCCTGTCCGGCAGGAACCAGAGTTTCCTGACGTTAAAAAGGAGGAGGAGGATGTGGAGCCTGTTTGTGTTAAAGAGGAGGGACTTTTCACAGAGTTGCCAGTGACCGAGACCTGTTTATCGACAGGGAGTCAGGTAAAAGATGAAGAAAACTGGCAGGAGCCTCCAAGCATCGGCTCCCTTCAACAAGTGAAAACTGATGATGACGACATGTCCGACTCTGCACACACTGATGGCAATGAACAGTCAGAAGGTGATAAAACATGTTCTCAGTGTGGGAAAACGTTTCCATTCAAGTATCGTTTGAAGTTGCATATGGTCGTTCACACTGGTGAGAAGCCTTTCTCCTGCTCGGTGTGCGGTAAAAGATTCAGCCGAAAGTATGTCTTAAAAGTCCACACCAGAATCCACACTGGGGAGAAACCTTTTTCCTGCTTAGTTTGTGGTCAAAAATTCAGCCAAAAGCATGTCTTAAAGGACCACATAAGAATTCACCCTGGCGAGAAGCCTTTTTCCTGTTCAATTTGTGATGAAAAATTCAGCCAGAAAGAACACTTAAAAAGACATACAAGAATCCATACTAATGAGAAACCCTTTTCCTGCTCAATTTGTGGTCAGAAATTCAGGCACAAAGAGGTCTTAAAAATTCACACAAAAATCCATACTGGTGAGAAGCCTTATTCCTGCTCAATTTGTGGTCAGAAATTCAGGCACAAAGGGGCCTTAAAAGATCACACAAGGATCCATACTGATGAGAAACCCTTTTCCTGCTCAATTTGTGGTCATAAATTCAGGCAAAAAGGGGCCTTAAAAATTCACACAAGAATCCATACTGGTGAGAAACCCTTTTCCTGCTCAATCTGTGATCAGAAATTCAGGCACAAAGGAGCCTTAAAAGACCACACAAGAGTCCACACTGTCGAGAAGCCTTTTTCCTGCTCAAGTTGTGATGAAAAATTCAGCCAGAAAGAACACTTAAAAAGACATACAAGAATCCATACTAATGAGAAACCCTTTTCCTGCTCAATTTGTGGTCAGAAATTCAGGCACAAAGGGGCCTTAAATATTCACACAAAAATCCATACTGGTGAGAAGGCTTATTCCTGCTCAATTTGTGGTCAGAAATTCAGGCATAAATGGTCCTTAAAAATCCACACAAGAATCCATACTAATGAGAAACCCTTTTCCTGCCCAATCTGTGGTCAGAAATTCAGGCACAAAGTGGCCTTAAAAATCCACACAGGAGTTCACACTGGCGAGAAGCCTCTTTCCTGCTCAATCTGTGGTCAGAAATTCAGGCACAAAGGGACTTTAAAAATCCACACAAGAGTCCACACTGTAGCGAAACCCTTTTCCTGCTCAACTTGCGGTTTAAGATTCCCAAGTCAAGCCAGAGCTCAGGATCACACATGTGCCGGAGAAAATAGCATCTGTCACTCTGTTTGATATGTTTTCATTACTTGCATTTGCATTAAAAGTAATCGGCCTACGAATGTACGAAAACTTTTTGTGTTTACGTGTCTGTATAGAATATATATATATATATATATATATATATATATATATATATATATATACAATCATACGCACGGTGGTACCTCTTCATACAAGCTCCCTTTGTTCTAGGTTTGTGCCCGAATTGATTGTGAAGAAGCGAATTTTGAACATATGAAATCAATGAAAACGAATTCATCAGTTTTGGTCTCCAGAAAGCATCCAAGTTAAATTAGCCATGAAACATCTCATAAAATACATTTGAACTGTCATTAATGTTGGATTTAAACTGTAAATATTTTATTCTACTGTTGCACAAGCTTCTTTGCATACAATGTGCCTTTCTTGGTTGTGTTTGAAGAAGGAGGAAACAGGATAACACCTTATTTGCGGCCAGATAAGGAACCTGTCTGACCGCAGGCCCACCTAGTTTTTGTTTGCTATAAATAAACGTTGTTGTAAGTTTAAACAGGTGTTGATACAATAAGATGTTTTTGTGAAAACAGATCTGAAACTGTTTTCTGTCACTCCCCTTCCCTTTAGCAGAGAAACATGTAAATTAGGGCGTTCCTAATACAATAAAAGGCAAGGACGAAATATACATTTTCAGAGTATCCAGTAGACTGCCAATGGGTAGAATATGGATATTTCTCACTTGCAAGTAAGTTGTACTCACAATTCTCTGTGTCTTTTTTGTATATAGGTTTTGTACATCTGTTGGGTTAAACCTGACATTTATTTGGTCCTTCGAGAGCCGGATTCCAACAAACCTGACGATCCCAGCGTGTGAGTAAAGATCCAGGCAAGTCTGTGGCCACAGCATTAAGACCCTTTTCGGGACTGGTCCTTTTCCTTACAAGTTGGGATCCGAAGGTTGACGGAAAGTCCAAGGACTAAGAGAATTGTGAGTAAAACTTTTATTTTAAAAAAGGAATGCATGTGATTAAAAGGGCATGAGTGTGAAGAATTCAAAACAGAGTTAAGAAAATAAATCCTAACAATCCTAGGCACTATTAGGTAAAAGAGAAACGTGGCCAGTAAGACTTAAGACACAGTCTTAAGTAAGAGGGAAAGGGGTTCCTCTCCGTTTCAAAAAAGAACTCAAGGGAAGTTCTTTAAGTAAAGAGGGCAAGGGTTCCTCTAAGTAAAAGGGCAAGGGTTCCTCTCTGTTTAAAAAGAACTCAAGGGAAGTTCTTTGTTCTTCAAAAAGAGTGAAAGTGAGTGTGAAAGAAAATACTATTACCACTAGGTAATTGTATTTTATACCAAAGCAACAGGGAATAAATGGTGAGCCTTTGTGGATGCCTGTATGCAAGAAAATTCCACCTGCAAAGGTTGAAGTGAATTTTACCACAAAAGGTTATTTATCACCATCCTGTTGAAAGAGAAACTCAGTGTTAGAATACACTAGGTATTAAAAACCACTGAGTCCAAATTTAGTTCTAAAAATGGGAAAGGGGCAAAGTAATGCAAAACAGAAAAATATAAAACAATATAACTTTAATGGGAAGTTGTCCACAGCAGGCATTAGAGAACTGCAACAAAAAATAAGAAACAAATGCAAACAGAATAATAATAAGATGAGAAAAGAAGGTTATGAACAGACACAAGTCTGGATAAAAATAGCAAGACAGGAGAGAGAGGATGTAGGGGAATGCATAACGCAGATAGAAAATCTAAGGCGATCTTATCATCTAAACGGAATGGAAGTACAGCAAGTTTGGATGACACAATTAGGGCCAGATTGGTTCCACGTAAAAGTAGCATACTCTCCAACTAATGACGCTAACCCTCCCGTGATACTTGCACCCGAATCTAAACAATTGACACAACAGGTGACCCCTCTCCTAGAAAAAATCAGAACTAAATACAGGAAAAGAGCAAATTACACTGAAATAGGGAGATGTAAACAAAAACCAGATGAGCCATTTGATGAATACAGAGTAAGAATGGAAAAGGTGTTTAGGGCACATAGTGGGTTAGAACCTAGTGATGGAGCTGACAAGGGCCCCTATAAACAACAATTAAAAAATGCATTGCACTCAGGCTCCTTACCAGAGATTAGTGGATGGTTAAATCGCCACTATATAAGCATGAATGGAGGAACACTTGCAGAATACATAAATCATGCCCTCCATGCTGAGAAAGTGATCAAAAGTAAGAAAGGGGAGAAAAAGCCATCAACAATTTTCTACCAAGAAGATGAAGGAACCACAGTGTTCTTTCAACAATCTAGAGGTAGAGGTTTTGGATCACGTGCAAGCAATAAACCTAGAACCTGTTGGTCTTGTGGGAAGGAAGGGCATATTGCTATAAATTGCAGAAGCAACCCTTCCCCACAAGACCATTAGAGTGCATGACTGGGCCCGGAGCCGGGACCAAAGCCTGAAGTGAAATTTGAGATAGAGATCAAGCTAGGGGATGAAAATGAGGAAGAGGAAAAATATCTTTTCAAAACTCGCCATGAGAAATTTGAAGAACAGGTTTTAAACTTAGAAAGCATACTGTATAGAGAGAAAATAAGAAACCTAAGTCACCAAATTTTGTTAAATTTATTAGAAGTTTGATTGTTTGGGCCCTGTGTATGTCTTATGTTATATGTTTGTCTGTCTTACTTGTCAAAAAGAAAGCTAAACGCTAAAAAAAGTACGTTTTCAAAAGAGCTGAGATTGTTTAAAGAGTAATTTTTAAGAAGAATTGATAGAACAAATTAAAGGAGTTGGAAAAAGTAATTTTTTTTTTGAGGAATAGGTGTTCGCCATAAGGGTGTTTAACACAGGCACCGTGGGCCACAGATGGTTCTGGAGATTTTCTTGCGGTCCGAATTTTTTAGTTGAAAATTGATAAATTAAAAACTGAGAAATTTAGGGAAAAAAAAAATAAAAAAAATAATTGAGTTATTTTAGATGCGTTAATTCAAGATAATGACAGAATAATACAGAAAAAGATAAAATATTCCTGTTTTTAGTACAAAATTGGTAAAATAAGGATTGGGAAGACTAGAAAAGATCTATTTAAGTGAATTGGAATAAATTAATTTGAGATAAAGGCATTTTTATACAAAAGTATTGAAAAAGTGTTCAATGAATATGGAGGAAAAATGTATTGAGTGGAATACAAATGAGTAATATAACTTGTTGCACATCAATATATGTGATTTTCACATTAAATAAGTGAAGCTAAAATGGTAGATTTAATTGGTTTGAAGGAATAAATTAAAATTAAGTGAGATGATTAAACGTCATTTTCGCATTAAACTGGTGAGCTAAAAAGCTATTGTGAGAGGGTGTGTAAGGAAGGAATGTTATGTTGAGAATGGATTGTTGGCAGAACAGGTAGGGAAGTTACAAATACAGAAAGATAAGAGTAAGTAAAAGAAGGTATAAAGGGAAAAGAAAATAAATATTAAGAAAATGAGCATAGAAAAAAGAAAGAGAAACATAAATGGGAAAGTTAATTAAATATCAAAAAAGATAATTGGTTGAAAATTAAGTGAGACTAACCGTAATACCATAGATTGGGACAAATAACTTTTTCAACATTGAATTGTGTTAAGTTTAGATGACTAAAAAAGCAAATGGGTGAGAGTGAAGCACATTATAGAGTGCTTTTAGAGGTCTTCGTTGACTTGAAAAGCGCTGTATAAATGCAGACCATTTACCATTTATAACATTACTTTTATAGAAAAGCTACAAATATAAAAGAAAATTATTTCAAGGGGATGAATATCTAATTAAATGCTAATAAGTATGTACAAAATATTTTGTTTTGCTTTAGAAGAAGAAGAAAGAAATACCACAATATTTATACACAAATAATATTACAGAGGAGAAAATGTACGATATTGGGTAGCAACAGGCCTTAACACATGGTTCAGCGATTATACTGGTCTATCCAGAAAGTCATTATTCTGGACTATAATAGTAAACTCAGGAGTACATCTGAAAAAAAAGAAGGAATGACACATTTACTTTACTAAGGAACAGCAGGAGCTATTAAAACAAAATTCCTAATAAACTATGGTCCCAGGGACCCACATATGCAAGACTAGTAAAAGTAGCACAAACTATGATAATAAGACCCAAAACAGAACATCGGCCCAGAATAAAACAATATCCTTTAAAACCAGATGCAATGGAAGGAATAGAACCAGTAATAGAAGATTTAAAGAAGGTGGGAGTACTAATTGAATGTGCTGAGTCACCCGTAAACACACCGATATTTTCTGTAAATGAGGCACCCCCATCAACATGATGGACAATTGTTCAGGATTTGATAGCAGTAAATAATAAGTGATCCAAAGGTCCCTGTTTGGTGGATCCACACACGCTATTGAACTCACTGAAACCAAAGGCAAAGTATTTCACAGTGGTATATATAAGCAACGCATTCTTCTCAGTACCAATGCATAAAGACAATCAATTTTGGTTTGCATTTACGTTTAAAGGGAAAATATATACCTACACCTCAAGGGTATTGTGAAAGTCCAAGAATTTACTCTCAAGTAAGTTTCGAGCCTCTAAATAAGAGCGAACTATTAACTTGTGTAGATGACATATTAGTAGAACCAGGGAAAGAAAAATAATATTGCATACTAAAAGCAGGAAATCTGAGTCATTTCAAATAATCAAAATTTTGAAATGAGTTTGAAAATAACGACGTATTAACACAGAAAAAGAAATATTGAGATTGGAAATTAAATTTTCTGTTTTAATCTCTAAATGAAATGTGCTTTGTTTTTAAAAGGAAAAAAAAAAAAAAAGACACACAGTATTAAGTATTAATTCAGATAAGGTCATGTTTATTTGTATAGCTCTTAATCTCTAAGGATATTAAGGGGCTGCAAAGAGAAAAGACTATTGCAAACCGAAGATTATGATAATAATATAATATAATACAATGCGAGTTGATAAGGCAATTTATTAGTGACAAGTATATGTTGTTTTATATTGAATCAATGAGAAAAGATAGTTGATTATGATTGAAGAGAGAGGAAATTACAATTAAAAAAGATTTGACGTTGAGTTCCATTTGGCATTTTTGAGATTTTTGATGTTTAGGCAGTGTGATAGTTTGGAATTTTGATAAGTTTAGCGCCAAAGACAAGATCCCCTAGGAGGACAACTGATAAAAAGTCTTTCAAGAGAAGGTGAAATAAGCCACGCTTAATTTTTAAGTATAAGCATGTTACAATTAACAAATGATTAATAAATACGTAACAAATGCTGACTTATAGTTAAAAAGAAACAATTTCTATGGAAGGAGTGTTTTCAGAAGATAACGAGAAACTGATTGAGGTAGGATCATAGGAATTTAAAAATAGCAGATTAATTATCTTGAGACAGATTATGAGAATTTAAAAATATATCTGCATGGATAAAAATTAATGTCTATATAGTCATTTAACTAAAATAAAAAAGAAAACAAAAGGTGAACAAAAAGAAAAAGAGGCTAAAATAACAGACGAAGTATTGTTTCGTAGAAAAGAAAGATGAAACAGGAAAATGGAGGACAGGCTATGCTGTAGTAACACATGATAAAGTATTAAAGGCAGAAGCATTAACTCAACATTGTTCAGCTCAAGCTGCAGAATTAGTGATCCTTTCAGAAGCCTGCAAACTTATGAAAGATAAGATAGCAACAATATACACAGATAGCCAGTATGCCTATGCAACAACTCACACGTTTGCACAACACTGGAAAAATAGAGGTATGATAACATCAACAGGAAAACCAGTGACACATGCAAAACTGCTAACAGAACTATTACAAGCAGTGCAGCTGCCAAAACAGTTAGCTATATGTAAATGCGTGGCCCACACACCAGAAACAAACCCAGTTTCAAAGGGCAGTGCATTTGCAGATAAAATAGCAAAACAAGCTGCACAATGAGAAATAACAGTTCTAAGTCTAACAGAAAATGCCTTAAAAAAAAAAAAACAAAATACTACAAGAAATGCAACAACAATCGCCTAAACCAGAGCAAGAACTCTGGAAAAGAAAAGGAGCACACCTAAAAGATTGAATCTGTAAATGACAAGAAGATAAACCAATCCTACTAAAAAAAATCTATACAAATGGGCAGAAATATTGAGACAAGGGAAGATATGTCTCAACAGGAGGGATATAGTAGGATTGATAAACCAGATATTGATAACCTATGGTTTTAACTCCTATAAAAAAAATAATGATAAAATAAAAAATTGTAGTACATGTTTGATATGTGCAAAGCACAATGCTCAGGGTAATCTAAGACCAAAGAGAGTTTCCAAAGATAGAGAACACCATATGAAGTAATATTTGGTGAATTACCATTATTTAAAAATATGTGGGAAACTGATGATGAAAGTACTCTGGTTGATTACATGAGAAAAATGTTGCAGCACCAGAAGCAACTGGCGGATCGTAATGATAACGATGATACACTTTTTATTTCTCCATAGGAAAGCCAATTAGTTGAACCAGGTGATTGGGTCCTGATAAAAAGCAGTAAATATTGCAGAAAAACACATGAGCTCATTTGACACACTGTAAGAAAGTAATTAAGCATGAGTAAAATAACTGTTTCAATGTTTCTATTTTAGCATACGCTTTGATTGTTCTTAGTTGCGTCATTGTAATAGCACTGTGGTAACTACTGGAGAGCTGTTATTCCTCAACAAAACTTTCAGAGGAAGTCTGGCTACAAAGGGGGCTGCATTTATAGTTTGCAGTCGTCTCAAACCAGTGAAGATTGTCCACAACTCTGGAAGTGTTAGGAGGAATTGCAGATCTGCAGGTAGAATGCTAACAGGTAGAATGGTAGCGGTAGGCGAATTGGTAGTAGCAATTATAGCAACGTTTTTATTGTTATTTGAAGAAAACCTTAATGTGCAAGAGAGAAGAAGAAAAAGTAAAAGAACTCTCAGGAAGACAACTGGGATGGCGTTCCGCAGGTTTCTCCAAGAGCCCCACGGGCGCTGAGATGCTTTTGCACCCGGCAGTGGTGAAGCCATATTTGACACTCCTTGCTGAGAGCTCCAACCCTGCAACTCTGGAGGGTGCTGCAGGGTCACTTCGAAACTTCTCACTGGAAGTTTGCGGCATACAACCGTGCTGCAGTGTGGAAGGAAAAAAGACTTTCCATCCTGGTGGAGCTGCTGCGAATGGACAACGATTAATGTGTCCCAGCCGTTGCAAGCACGCCTGCACCGAAAAAGGCGAATGCTGCCACCGCGAATGTCTGGGCAGCTGCACGCACGCAAACAGCGACACGGCATGCGCCGCCTGCCTGCATTATTACCACGAAGGCCGCTGCGTGCCCGACTGCCCGCCGGGCACTTTCAAGTTCGAGGGCTGGCGCTGCATCACCATGGACCTTTGCTCACAAGTTCACCTGCCCAGCGATGTTCACTTCGTCATCCACGAGGGCGAGTGCATGCCCGACTGCCCCTCCGGGTCTGCACGCAACAAGAGTAATCGGATGCTGCAACGGCCTATGCGACAAATCTGCTCCACCTCCGTCATCGACTCGGTGAACGCCGCTCAGTCCCTCAAGGACTGCACCGTCATCGCCGGCAATCTGGACATCAACATCCAGCACCTTCACAACCTCTGGGACTGGACTCAGCACAACCTAACCATCCGTGCGGGACGTCTCTTCTTCTGCCTCAATCCCAAACTCTGCATGTCCGAGATCCACACCATGTGGGAGAAAACCAGCGTCACGGAAAAGCCCCAGGAAGGCGACTTTCGCAATAACGGCGAAAGAGCCAGTTGTGTGAGCCACGTCCTCAGGATTTTGTCCAACAGCACGTCCAGCTATGCCATCCGCCTGATGTGGGAGCGCTACCATCCACGGGATTACAAAGGCCCTATCAGCTTTATGGTCTACTACAAGGAGGCCCCTTCTCAAGAACATCACCGAATTCGACGGCTAGGACGGCTGCGGTTCCAACAGCTGGCACATGGTGGACGTGGATCTTCCGAAGGATAATAATACGGACCCCAAAGTCGTCACTCACCACCTCAAACCCTGGACCCAGTATGACATTTTTGTCAAGGCCATTACCCTGCGGGTGGAGGACAAGCACATTCCTGGTGCAAAGAGTGACATTATTTGAATTTGAACTCGTCCGTCATTGCCGACCGTGCCCAAAGAACCCCGTGCCTACGCAAATTCATCCACGAAGCTGCTGGTCAAATGGTCGCCGCCTCTTTTTCCCAACGGCAACCTAACCTACTACCTCGTCAGATGGCAGCGGCAGCCAGAAGACCGAGAACTATACCTGCACAATTACTGCTCCAAAGAGCTGAAGATCCCGATCCGGATCGCTGCCACGGGATTTAGCGACATGGAGGAGATCAGCAAGCCCACCAAGTCGGAATTGTCCGGGGCCAAGAAGGGTCCTTGCTGCGTTTGCCCAAAGACCCCAGAGGAGAAGGACCGGGAGAAGGATGACCGCGTCTTTCTCAAGCACTTTGAGAACTTCCTTCACAACGCCATTTTTTTGCAAAGACCTCAAGATCGTCGTCGCCGGGACCTTTTTGAGCTGGCAAATGCCACTTCCTTACATTTTCCAGATCTTTTTCAGAAGTTTTTGACTACGGTGAATCAGACAACAAAGTTTAACCTCTAAGTGTAACATGAGTACTATAACATGATTCTGTAACTGAAAATCGAGAGAAGAAGTTATGGATGACAAAGAGAAATAGTGCAAAGTGAATAAACAGGAGGGAAATGTTGGATTTAAACTGTAAATATTTTATTCTACTGTTGCACAAGCTTCTTTGCATACAATGTGCCTTTCTTGGTTGTGTTTGAAGAAGGAGGAAACAGGATAACACCTTATTTGCGGCCAGATAAGGAACCTGTCTGACCGCAGGCCCACCTAGTTTTTGTTTGCTATAAATAAACGTTGTTGTAAGTTTAAACAGGTGTTGATACAATAAGATGTTTTTGTGAAAACAGATCTGAAACTGTTTTCTGTCACTCCCCTTCCCTTTAGCAGAGAAACATGTAAATTAGGGCGTTCCTAATACAATAAAAGGCAAGGACGAAATATACATTTTCAGAGTATCCAGTAGACTGCCAATGGGTAGAATATGGATATTTCTCACTTGCAAGTAAGTTGTACTCACAATTCTCTGTGTCTTTTTTGTATATAGGTTTTGTACATCTGTTGGGTTAAACCTGACATTTAAACATACAAAATGCAGTAGCGAGATAAATCACCTGACATTCTGGGGAAAATCCAGTGCAACAGTTACAGTAGAAAAACCAGCACTGCGTGTTATTAACGAGTCTAAATTGCTCAAGTTTCAGGGTCTCATCAAATACCATACGGCTAGTTTTAATTCAAGTTTTTCAACAAAAAGAGGCCTTAAATTCACAGCAAATGTTTGAAATGCAAGACAGGGCTCCTAACTTGAGAGATTATGGAGAATTTAAAATACCGAGAACTCGAACAACGCGTGAAGGGTTTTGTGTCTGTGTAGGTAGCGTGAAATTTTACAACGGAAACGATGCAAAAATATTTAAGAGTTTAAACTGTCTCGGTTTCTCACGACTGACAAATGCCTTCATGAGTGACAATATTTTAAGTAATAGCTAAAGGTCCGTTTTATATCCTAGCCATAGGTTCTCATGAAAACCGACATATATGGCTCGCAAGCTGCAAGTTCCTGAACCCGTGTTTAAGTTGTCTCCATTTTTAAATTATTGCTCGCAGAGTGCTCTGGGAGATGTGTTAATGTTGCAAAATCTTTCCGTATTCCATTCCTGCTTTTCCACAACACTATCCTGGACCTACCCGGTGTGCACTTTGGTCTTCATAACGTTGTCTGTTCTCCAGTGTCTCCTTTCACCAACCTATGAGCCCACCACAGAGCTAATGCATTAAAACTGACATGCTTAATGACACTAAGGTTCACTTTGATAGTCTTTTACGTGGACATTGGATCATTCAGAAGTCATCAGGGAACTTCTCGTGTTTGTTGGCTAAACTGAGAGAACAGAGGGGCAATATTTTCGAAACGCTTACTTTTAACGTGTTTTCGTTGTAAATATAACACAAAATGGGGAACGAATTTGGTTCCACTTCACGATTTTGTCTCACATTTAGGCGCTGTACATTGAAATAGTCTTTTATCGTAACTGATATACATTCATTATTTTCTACTATGGATTTCTCTTCTAAAGAGTTATCTTAAATTTCTGTTGTTTTTATGTTTGCCTTTTTATCCTGACATTTTACTGATCTTATTTTTGCATTATGACGTTGAGGGATGGTTATGCAAAGATTAGTGTAGAAAATCTGTGATTATTGTAATTTTTATAATTATTGATGTAAGACCTATGTAATAAGTATATCCATGAGATTTTATTATATTAGACATAAGAGAAAAGGAGGATTTGTAAAATGTATTTGATAAGGAAGATAAAGGGGTAGGAAAAATAAGCATCTGCTTCCGAACATGTTATGTGACACTATTTTGTTGTTGACTCATTGTTTTTGTCCTGTTTTTATTTTAATGTTTGAAATAAAAGTTTTATATTCATTCATTCATTTTTCTCTTGCCACGTCAAATTTCTTTGTAAACAATGTTCTCTGTGTTTTTATAAATGCCAATAAAGACATTTCTAATTGTGGATTGAAGTTATATACTCTATTATACGCTGTTTTATTCCACTTATATTCAAAATACATGTCCTAAGTTTGACCTCAGCCTTGAGTGCAACTTTTTGGAAGGATGTCGTAAAAACGCCTGTGCTTTGGACTGTTTTCTTTGGTTTCAGTCTGTGCATATAACAATGACTTATGAAAATGCCTGGGGTTTAGAATATATGTGTCGTGCCCCATTCTGTCCAGAGGTTGATGACCGATCACCCTTCTCCCCAGCTTCAAAGGACTATTGGGAAATTTGCATCGATGACCGCGGACCAATCAGCCAGCGGCTTGGTCATGGGGCGTGAACATTTCATCCCCATGTGTCATTAAAGTGGGCAACCCCGGAAGCCCCCGTCGTCTCCTACACACGATTGTGAAATTGGCAACGGCAGAGACCTGATTTGTTTAACTGTTTGATTCAGCTAAATATATTAATATGAGGACTATACTCGGCTCAATAATTTTTCCGGCTTCTGGACATGCTCCAACTTTAAGGGATTACACAAGACACGGGAAGTGTCTTTGGAGTCAGATTTCAGTATAATAAATGTTAAATCCTTACAGGATGAATGAATACATGTTATTATTTGTTGAATTGACAAAATTAAGATGACCTTTATCAGGATTTATTTTAAATCTAAATATGATTGAATTGACCCACCATGAATACACTTTTTTACTCGTAATTTAAGCTGTATGATATTTAATGTGAACGTTATTATCTAGCATCACATATAATTTCCTGTCACAAAAATGTTAATGACAGGACAATTCAAAACACTTGTAAGCAAATGCCTAGCTTAGCTGATTTGTTAGCGATCTTAAGCTAAACCTTAATTTTCAGGGAGTGCGTCGTCTGGTGGGTAAATGTGATACTGCAATTTCCATGTCGAGCGTTTGGCCAGCTCCACAGGAGGAGGTTACTTCAAACTGCAAAACACCAATTATCATGTCACATGATGTACGAAATTACTTTAAAAGAGGAGGGGGAATAAAGCAAATAAAACGAAAATGAAGAAAATAGATAAATTATAAATAGCGATCAAAGAAGAAAACGCTTGGGGAAGAATAGGTTAAAATAAAATCAATGAAAGGAAAAATAAGAAAAGGAAAGAAAGTTAAAATATTCTCAGATATTTCCCCCCAAAAGCCTAAATGAGAAAATAATTTAAACCTTTTCTATATCAACAAGTCAACAACACAGAATTCATGGATAAAAAAAATACATTGACCAATCAGAGTCGGTTTCTAAAACCGTTTCGTTCGCGAACGACACTTTACTCGTTCCTTTTTGTCAGTCTTCTTCGGTCCGACAACGTGGAACTTTTAATATGCACCTTCGGACTTGGAATAAATCAAAATGAATTACTGTAGTCCAGAATATTTTATTGATATTGGTAATATAATCAATTAAAAAAATACAGTGGGACCTCGGTTATCGCGGTTAATGGGGACCAAAACCACCTGCGATAAGTGAAAATCCGTGAAGTAGCGACGCACTTCGAAAAAAAAAATCATTTATTTAATATTTTATTCCATTATCATTATTTTTTAGACCTGCGAAGCTCTGAACCCGCAAACGTGGAACCACAAAGTGGCGATGCCCCTTCAAAAATGCTTAAAAAAAATCTCATCTCATTAGCTTCACCGCTTATCCTCAGTAGGGTCGCGGGGGTGCTGGAGCCCATCCCAGCAATCATCAGGCAGCGGGCAGGGGACACCCTGAACTGGTTGCCAGCCAATTACAGGGCACACAGGGACAGACAAACCACTCGCTCATTCACACTTAGGGACAATTTGGACCGGCCAATCATAAATTTAAAAAAAAAATGTTTATCCTTCTATCTATTTATATACCTACCTTGGTCATATCCCTCAAGAGGGGTGACCGACAGCAAGACAAACATATAAAATAAAAAGAAAATAAAAGGCAAAAAAAAAGCACACACACAAAAAATTTTGGACCATGCCCAACCCAATTGCCCAAATACCCGAACAAGTTAGGCACCTCGGTACCTAAGTTGGTCATGCTCTTGTCCCTCCAGATGAATTTATAAAAAAAAATATATATATATTTTTAAAAAAATATATATATATTTTTTTACTATTATTATATTTTAGGCCCGCGAAGCTCTGAATCCGCGAACTTCAAAGCGCGAAGTAGGGAGGTCCCACTGTATATCTAAAGAACCGTTTGGGAGCTGAGCAAGACGACTCCTTTAAGTGAGCCGAGCAGAAAGAAACGATTCTCTCAAAAGAGCCGGAATTCCCATCACTGTTCTCCTGGTGTGGGACTAATAATTCTTCGATCTGATGACGAAAGCGGAAGTGATGAACACACAGCAACACTCGCAATAGAATCTTGTCACCGTTTTTGTTCCATATCCATTCGCTTGGAAAGACGCCTTTGGACTTGGGAGAAAATCAAACCCGCGAGAGAGGGAAAGTCATGTTGAAAAAGGAGCTTCCGAGTCCCAAAGAGGAGATCGATTTACCGCTACAAAATGGATGTTTGCAAGCAGCTTCGAGTGGTGTTAACAGAGCAGGTTGGTCATTCATACCTGTCAACCAGTGTTCATTTGAGCTGTGAATAGTGATGGGTCCCGGGGACTCGTTTTCTCAAAAATCTATGGGTCCCAACAGAGATCTATGGATCCCCAAAATTGAGTGTTATCGGGGTTGAAAATTTAAATCGACCACAAATATATAATATAAATCTATATATTCATTCACTTCTAATCAACACAGTTTATTGGTAATACAAATCAGTTATCACTTCAAGATTTTTCAGTTCACAACAATATTGTACATTATACAAAATTATACTGCTGAAATAATTATATTAATCTATTTTTTCATTCCGTTTTAATCATCATAGTTAATTGGTAATACAAAGCAGTTATCACTTCAGATTTTTCAGTTCATATATTCTTCCTGGTTTGCTGTCCCGCCACAGTTGTAATACCTTCTCAAAGTCCAATCCATTATCATCCTCCTCATAACGTCACCAGGAATATAATTGAGTCCATTTTGGCGGAAAAATCATTTTCTTGCTAGGAGTATTCTTTTGTTTGTTTTCTTTCGTCGAATCGTCCGCTTCAACACACGTGTTTTCCTTGCCTTCGCGATCTTCCGAAGAATTTCTATTAGGTTTAAGTCCCCAACATTTTTAATAAAACGCTCTGAAATAAAAGAAGACATAGAGAATCGGTCATTGAGAATTGGTTATTTCATTAATCATTATAATGAGAGCGGCGGAGACCGGCTGTTACAAATCTCCTCCTCACTCTGAAGAAGTCTCCGAACCCTCCCTTCTAATATTAAGGTTCTTGGTGAAAAACAACTTGAGTTTTGGCATGCACAGGTCAGGGTGCACCCACTGGAAGGGTAAACAGACTGAACAAAAAACAACTCATGGCCTTGAAGAACAGCTTACGGCTGAAAACTATACAAAACGGGCTGAGAAGACTTATAACATATTAATGTCAACTGTAGGATAAATATATGTATATAATTCCAACAATTTCTCCGCCGTTTTTTCGTGGCGTAATTATTGCCGTTGTCATCAGTTTCTGCATTATGTTTCGATGTATTACTGACACTGAAGAAATGACCAATTTTGTGTTGATTTTCACTTTAAATCGACGACAAGCACCACAACAATGACGTCATCTCGAAGCAACGAGATCTCGTTGGCCGAGATCGGCGTGCAGACGAAAATTTGGACCGCGAAACCAAAACAACAATGGCGGCTCTGCCTGACGATAAGTTTGGAGTGCGGTAAATCTTTGTGGAAAAAAAAAAGTAATCGGTAATAATGACAATTTTGTGTCAAAAAAGTTGCGTCCCGAGGACGCACGATGATTTGACACAATGCGTCCCCAGCAAAAATGATGCGCCTAGGACGCAGGGACGCGGGCAAAACAGAACACTGCTGTCAACCTGTATGTTTTTGCTGTACAAAGTACGTTTATTATGCATTTTAAGACGTGTACGACGTACGAGAAAATCTGTACGGAAAAACACAAATTTGTCAATCATGGGCTCCATCCGGTATACACCGACTATCACCAAACGGCAAATCGATCAAGTCAAACCAGTTCGCCGCGGTAGCCCCTTTCTCTGTATCGTTTTTTTTTGTTGCAAACGAAGCGAGAAGTTTGATGCTACTGTGCGCATGTGTCTGCCGCCTCAGATTTCATGTGGTAGTTAGGTAGTGAAAGGAAGTCCGTCTCTTTTTAGAGAACCGGCTTTTTTCGGCTCAACTCATTAAAGACAGCCGGCTCTCAAACGGCTCACTTGCTTGGATGCATTATATTACGAATTTTTATGTTGTATAAAGAAGTTAAGAAAAAAAGGAAGTATAAAAGAAGAAAATGAAAAAAAGACAGGTTTGTGGTTATCCCTTTAATCAGCATATTATCAACAATAATTGAATGCAGAAAATGAATTAATCATTTGAATAAGAAAATGTATTATTCCACTTAATAATATTTAGATGTACTTTTCCTTCTACAGTGAACGTCCGAGCGAATTCATTTTTGAATTTTTTTGATAATAAACCTCATTCATGTCGAGCAACTCAGTATCTCGCAACAAAATGTTAATGAACAATATATATGATATCACAAAACACATGTACAATATAACATGTTAAACTACATAAGTAAACACATTTGGAAAAAAAATATGGTGTAAGATTATTTTATATTTTGTAAGGGAGAATACGACAGTTTGTAAGGGCATGGAGCTCTGGAGCGCGACAGGTATGCATTTATTTCATACTTTCTAGACTTTGATGTAATATCCTTGTAAATGTAGATATATATTGGAATGAAATACGGATAAAAAATATTACATTCTCAGTATTAACAACCTTGAACAAAATAATAGCTGTGTTTTGAATTCTTTCTGTAAAAAACGTTTGAAATAAAACTTATTTTGTATAATATCCAGGGTTGGGTAGAGTTACTTTAACTGGATTACTTTCAATGACTTTCGGATGACTCCAATACCAAATATGGTCGGCGGTCGGCGATGCGAATTTCCCAACCATGATTGAAGAATAGGCGAAGGGTGATAGGTCATTGCCGTACCCCCCAGGCGAGGTGATAAGTCATTGTTATCTGCAAAGACTGAAATAAAAGATACATTCCAAAAGACAGACGGTTTCACTCAAGGCTGAGGTCAAACTTAGGGCAAGTATTTTTGAGTATGAGTGGAATAAAACAGCGTATAAAATAGGATATAACTTCAGTGTAGAACACAGACATGAGTGAGTCCATGTGCCAGAGGTATATCTCACTGAAGTCATTTTCAAAAAACTTCTTGATCACCGTGGGTGGTTTCTGCTGAGACATAAAGAATGCCTTTTAAGCTGGAAACATCTGTATCACCCTCTTATTGTCTAGGCACAATGACAGCCACCTTGTCTTGCTGGGAGAAAGCATCCTTCTGTATTTCAACAAAGTCACAGTACTCCTTCAGGTTCTTAGTGCACGCTGTGCAAATATGGAAGTGCTGGTAGATTTTGAACATGACATTCTCAAGGTCAACATCTATCGTGTCTGCCTCCTGATGAACACGATTATTCAGTATCTGTGCTGGGCAACCCCCACCAATCAGAGTCTTGTTCTACAGCATCCTCTTCAAACATGCAAACACATTCTTTCCCCCTTCAAGACGGATTACTCCGAAATTTGTGTTGCCACTCTGACCAGTATATGCAATAGATTTTTGTTTCTATTTTTTATTACAGTGTGTATTTTATGTAGCACTATTTAAATACTATATATCAACATGTTACATTGGGTATTTATGTATTATATTCCTTTTACTTTATTATTGTTTTCAACACAAGGATACTGCTGGTAGTGTGAATTTCCATACGGGGATGAATAAAGTATCTATCCATCTACCTACCTAACTACCTACCCACCTAGCCACCTACCTACCTACCTACCCACCTACCCACCTACCTACCTACCTACCCACCTACCTACCTACCTACCTGGCCACATCCCCAGCCCACCCACCCACACACAATCAACCGATCTGGAAAAAAAATAAAAGAAAAATCAATTACTTTACAAAGTACTTTTAAATGTAATTAGCTGTTAAATAGCACAACTTTTACTTTATTACCATTCATAGTTAAGGAGATATGAGGACTTTAAATGTGCTCCAAACTTTAGGAATGCAATGTAGATCACATAATATTTTGTCATTTAGTTATTTTGGTATTTTGTCGTACAGTTTGGATGATGCAAAATCAATGTATGTCTTGTGTCCCACAGATGTCGGTGAAGAATTCCTGCCTCCTGTCCGGCAGGAACCAGAGTTTCCTGAAATTAAAAAGGAGGAGGAGGATGTGGAGCTTGTTTGTGTTAAAGAGGAACTACTTTTCACAGATATGCCGGTGACTGAGACCTGTTTAACTCCTGGGAGTCAAGTAAAACATGAAGAAAACTGGCAGGAGCCTCCAAGCAGAGTCTCCCGTCATCACGTGAAAATTGATGATGAAGACACGTCCGACTCTGCACACAATGACGGCGACGAACAGTCGGAAGGTGATAA
This sequence comes from Urocampus carinirostris, assembly GCF_059441175.1. Lineage (NCBI taxonomy): Eukaryota > Metazoa > Chordata > Actinopteri > Syngnathiformes > Syngnathidae > Urocampus > Urocampus carinirostris. The sequence goes on along the minus strand of NC_142349.1, from coordinate 74,879,984 downwards.
CAAGTGTTCTCGGTGTGGGGAAACATTTCAATCTAAGTATCATTTGAAGTTGCATATGGTAGTTCACACTGTTGAGAAGCCCTTTTCCTGCTCAGTTTGCGGTAAAAGCTTCAGCCTGAAAGGAAATTTCAAAAAACACACAAGAACCCACACTGGTGAGAAGCCCTTCTCCTGCTCGTTTTGTGATGAAACATTCAGCCAGAAAGAAAACTTAAAAAGACACACAAAACTACACACCGGGGAGAAGCCTCTTGCCTGCTCAGTTTGTGGTCAAAAATTCACTCGGGATGAAAGTTTAAAAATCCACACGAGAACCCACACTGGTGAGAAGCCTTTTTCCTGCTCAATTTGTGGTCAGAACTTCAGGCACAAAGGGACCTTAAAAATCCACAGAGGAGTCCACAGTGCAGAGAAGCCATTTCCCTGCTCAATTTGTGGCCAAAGATTCAGGCACAAAGGAAACTTAAATATCCACACAGGAACCCACACTGGTGAGAAGCCTTTTTCCTGCTCAGTGTGTGGTCAAAGATTCAGACGGAAGCATGTCCTAGAAAACCACACAAGAACACACACTGGCGAGAAGCCTTTTTCCTGCTCAATTTGCGGCGAAGCATTCAGACAGAAGGCACACTTAAAAAGACACTCAAGAATCCACACTGCCGAGACGCCTTTTTCCGGCTCAGCTTGCTAGATGAGGGTTTCAAGTCAGGCCAGAGCTCAGGACCACACGTGTACTGGTGAAACTAGCATTGGTCACTCTGCTTGATATGCTTTCATTTCTTTTCTTGCATTAAAGTGTAAAATAACCAACCACTGAATGTTCAGATTTGTATGTTCTTGATTTCATTTGCTTGTGTAAATGAATGTATATATCTATCCGAGCCTCCATTTTAACCCTAGATAGCTTCAAAACACATTTCTCGATCACTAAAAACACATTTGAATGGTAATTAAACAAACTTGACTTGAAAGAAAGATCTCCTAGATGCAACTAGGACACATCATCAGTGATGTATCCTGGGTTCATTGAGTGTTTCGGGTCTCGTAAAATCAGACACTCGCTCAGGTGACCCAGCCTAGGTTGGTCAGGCCTCAACTTGCGTCCCAGTAGCAGCCCACAGATCTGCCCTTTTGAGCCATAGCCACCGAGTGGCTTTTTCTGCAGCTTCGCTAGCGAATATAATGGCTTTCTTCTTGGATGCCCCTGTCACACCCAACCCACCTAGACCTTGCTCCAGGATTGTCCGGCAAAACCTCTGCAGCCGACCTCTATTGGCTCAAAGAAAATGTTATGGCTCCTGCCCCTGCACTCCTCCACCAGCTCCTGGTACTTTGCGCGTTTCCCTTCATTGGCTCTTCCAACGGGACTGTGAGTTCCATGATCAGGTGTTTTGAAGTCGCAGAGGTGATCATCATGTCTGGTCGGAGCGATGTTGCTGATATCTGCTGGGGGAACTGTTGGGGAAATTGCAGGTTCGATAATCGAGAGAAAAGTCTTCTCATATGTGGATAAGGAAAATGGACAGAAGCCAGCTTCGTAGGAGGGAGATACAACTTTATTGATGCGTCAATGAAGGTCTCAGAGAGCTCCAGGCATAACAACGCTTTTTGTAGCTTCAATTGAGTACAACCCAAAAGGCGGTCCGGTATCACGTATCAAGTTAGGAATTTTGTTTTTCCCGTTCGTCCCCCTATAAGGAGACAAGGAGATGGCTCCTCCAAACAACCTGAGGTCAGTTTATACAGAGACTCCCGTTCCTTGCACTCTATCTTCAAGGAAACTTAATTGTCTGCCAAGAATTTCCCGAACTGATGTCAACACGACCTTTTCTCACAACTGTAAGCAAGTCTTTCTAAATTTCTAAATGTACGCAAATCTATTCTACAAATGCAAGTGTATTTACCACAACAGAACCTTAGTTGTTTCCCAAGGTTGACGTGCAACTGCCAACCAGAGGCAACGTGGAGGAGTCCTGATGTTGTCTGTGCACAAGCCCTGGGTTTCTCTCCTGCCTTGATGAAATTGACTGCCTTGCTCAGGGCTTGATCGTATTTGCCCATGTTGATTGCTAGGGCGATGCTCTCAACAACTTCTTTCAGAACCTGGCCATGGCGCCAGCGATACCGACCATCAGCCAGGGCCTTTGGGCCACTGCTGAGGAGGTGTTCCAAGGGACCTCTTCTGAAGCAAAGGGGACAGGAAGGTGTCTCGCTTTTCCCCCACTCATAAAGGTTTGATGGGCTTGGTTGGACTTCGTAAACTGCCTGCACAAGGAACCGGACACGGTGGAAGTCTGCTTGCATGATGCTTGACCAGGTCACTTTGCGCTGTAATGTGTTCTCCCACCTTGTACATGCTCCCTGCCTCCGTAGTCAGACTTCCCTGCTCACCTGCTCTTCCTCCACACCTGTACGGACCTCTTGCTAGAGAAGATAGTGTCTCTCCTTGCCTTGGGCTTGACTCACTTTGGTCTTTGGAAAGAAGCCCAGACCTGCTCTCCCTAATGCCAGTACTCAAACCAGTGTCTTCTGCCTCAGTCGTGACTCTCCCACCGCCACTTCCTTCTGAGCCTTCCACTTCCTTCTGAGCTCTCCACTTCCTCCCGGTTCTCACTTCAACCCCAGCTAATCACACCTTGTTGTTCTTGGAATCCCTATACTGAAGAGCAACTCTAGTACATGCCACCTTGAACTCCTCAGTGAGCCCACTGAAGCGTAGCTGGGCATTGTTGTTTGTCCCGTAGCGCTAGTGAGGCTGTGGGGAAGTCCCAGCCACTACCGGAGAAGGCCACTGATCTTCTTTTCGAGGAACTCCACAGTTGATAGCGGGACTGCATGGACAAGGGGAGGCCACAACACTTCTGGTAAGAATAGATTGCTGGTAGATGCAGGCTTTAAATCTACCAGGCAGGCCGGACTTGTCCACCTTGGTGAGCCACATTGCCAGTTGTTTACCAGACTCTTTGATAACGGCATAGTCTTTCAGAGTTGAATCAAAGATTTTCCTCCGGCTCTTACCTGGTTGTTGCGAAATGGTTGGGATCTCAGTTCCAGAGATTGAAAACCTGAACTCATCCACCACCTTCCCCCTCTCCAGAACCATGGATCGTGACTTTGAGGGCTTGAAGCTCATCTTCGCCCATGTGACGAGTCTCTCCAAATCCTGCAGGACCCATATACTCCCAGGGACAGATGATGTGGTGATGGTGAGTTCATCCATAGGTGCTCTTATGGGAGGCTGGCGAAAACCTGATCTGCATAGTGGCCCTATGCATTCCACCTCTGCAGCTTTGACCATCATGTTCATTGCCAAAGCAAAAAGGGTAACAGAAATGGTACAACCTGATTTTATGCCTTTCCCAAGGTGATGCCAGTCGGATGTTACTGACCCGCAAGTGAACCTAAGCCTGAAGTTGTCATAATAATTCAGGATCAGGTGCTTGATCTTGTTGGGGACGTGGTGGAGTTGTAGTGCAAGCCCAACTAGTTTGTGTGGAATGGACCTGTAGGCATTAGTCAGGTCCAACCACAACACAGCAAGGTCTCCTCTGTTCTCGTGGGCTTCTCTGATAAGCCGTGCGACCAAACCAGTGTGCTTCAGGCAGCCAGGCACTCCAGGAATCCCGCCCTTCTGGAAAGAAGTGTCGATGTAGTTGTTTTTGATGGGAAACTCTGTTTGTCTTCAGGAGATGATGCTAAAGAACACCTTACCTTCTAAATTCAATTGTGAGATTGTCCGTAACTGGTTGATGTTTTTCAAGTTTTCCTCCTTGGGAATCCAAACTCCCTCGGCACACCTCCACTGGTTGGCCACCCTCCCTCTACGCCAGATCACTTTCAAAGTCTTCCAAAGGTGCCGGTGAAGCTCTGGGCAACGCTTGTAGACAATGTAGGGTACACCGCTGGAACCCGGTGCAGATGATTACCTGGCTGCCTTGATGACTTCCTCAACCTCCTTCATGCTCGGCTCAGACACTTTAAAGTCCACTATAGGTGGGGAAGGGTTGATGAGAGCTTTGTTGGGACCTAGTCAAGTCAAATCATGTTTATTTGTGATGCCCTTAACCACAAACTACAGACTATTATGACACCATCCCCTGATCTAAAACCTACATAAAGGCAAATAATACACAGATATTGTCAACATAAAATACAGGTCATTAATAAGCTACAAATTAGAAGTGTGTTTTAAGCCTAGATTTAAACATTTCCACTGAGGTTGCAGATCAAATCTCAGGGGGTAGAGCATTCCACAGCACTGGGGCCTGAACGGAGAACCCTCTCCAACCTGCGGATCTCTTCTTGGCTCTTGGGATCACTAGTAGACCAGCATTTTCAGAGCGAAGGCTCCGGACCGGAACATAGGGGGAAATCAAATATATTTAAAATAAATATGAAATATGATGTCCCAAATTAAATCATTTGGAAAAGGGGTATGCTACTATGTTATCATAGCCTTTATTGTTTTAATATGAGGTGAACTTTGGCCTCATTTAAACTTTTACATGGATTACACGAAGAAAAACACTCGTATTGACCAGTTATGACCGCTTGGGGGAGGAAGAGAGAGAGAAACAGAGAAAGGGGAGAGAGAGACGGAGAGAGAGATGAGAGCGCATTTCGAAGGGAGCCGGCTCATCAACTCCTTTCGTTCGCCAACAACACAGCAGAGTGGAACTGTGAGATGGTATGATGCTAGGGGGCGATAGAGCACCGAAGAGATTAATAACATCCGAGAAGAAGAGAAGAACCACACATCACTGCTGCCGTTATCTGCGGCCCATTAGCGTTTCGCTCCAATCTTGTGCAGAATTTAACTCCATCTAACTTCATTTAATTTCCTAAACATTCAAAAGTGGCTAAAATGTGCGAAAGATGGAAAGGAAATCTGAAAGAGGAGCTTCAAGATGACAACGAGCGAGAAGATCGACGGCTAAACCAAGTTAGCATTAGCAAGGAGCTACGATTCGCGTTGAACAGAGCAGGTTGGTCACTTTTATTTCGATCACATTTTTATTTTACTTCTGTTAGCCTCTGACCTTTTGATTATCATCACTCTTGGCCAAGGTCAAGCTTTTTTACAGTTATTAGCTCATGACAACCCGCGAAGGCCTGTTTAAGGAAAAGGAAACATAAGCCAATAGCAGTGTTCATTTTACTTGTGAAAAGTGATGGGTCCCGGGGACTCGCATGCTCAAAAAACTATGGGTTTCAACTGAGATCTATGGGTCCCCAAAATGTATTATCAGGGTCGAAATTGTAAATCGGCGACAAATATCCATCCATCCATCGTCTTCCGCTTATCTGAGGTCGGGTCGCGGGGGCTGCAGCCTTAAAAGGGAAGCCCAGACGTCCCCAGCCACCTCCTCCAACTCATCAGACGGGACCCCGAGGCGTTCCCAAGCCAGCCGAGAGACATAGTCTCTCCAGCGTGTCCTGGGTCGCCCCCGGGGCCTCCTGCTGGTGGGACATGCCCGGAACACCTCCCGAAGGAGGTGTCCAGGAGGCATCCTTATCAGATGCCCGAGCCACCTCAACTGGCTCCTCTCAACGCGGAAGAGCAGTGGCTCTACACAGAATCCCTCCCGGATGACTGAGCTTTCCACCTTATCTCTAAGGAAGAACCCAGCCACCGTGCGGAGGAAACTCATTTCGGCCACTTGTATCCGGGATCGTGTTCTTTCGGTCATGACCCAAAGTTCATGACCATAGGTGAGGGTAGGAACATAGATCGACCGGTAGATCGAGAGCTTTGCCTTTCGGCTCAGCTCCCTCTTCACCACGACGGACCGGTACAGGGTCCAAATGACGGCAGACGCTGCACCGACCCGTCTGTCGATCTCCCGTTCCATCCTACCCTCACTCTTGATCAAGACCCTAAGATACTTGAACTCCTCCACTTGGGGCAAGACCTCCTCCCCGACCCGGAGGAGCATGCCACCCTTTTCCGACTGAGTACCATGGCCTCGGACTCGGAGGTGCTGATCCTCATCCCGGCCACTTCACACTCGACTGCGAATTGCTCCAGCGAGAGCTGAAGATCACGACCTGAGGAAGCCAACAGCACCACGTCATCTGCAAAAAGCAGTGACGCAATGCTGAAGCCCCCAAACCGGACTCCATCCCCACCAAGCCTGCGCCTAGAAATTCTGTCCATAAAGGTTATGAACAGAATCGGTGAACGAATCCGACTTACTGCCGGCAATGCGGACCAGACTCTGGCATCGGGCATACAGGGACCGCACAGCCCGGATAAGACTCTGCGGTACTCCATACTCCCGAAGCACCCCCCACAGGGTCTCCCGAGGAACACGGTCGAATGCCTTCTCCAAGTCCACAAAACACATGTAGACCGGACAGGCAAACTCACATGCACCCTCAAAGACCCTGCAGAGTGTATAGAGCTGGTCCAGTGTTCCACGGCCGGGACGAAAACCAAACTGTTCCTCCTGAATCCGAGATTCGACTTCCTGGCGGACCCTCCTCTCCAGTACCCCTGAATAGACCTTACCAGGGAGGCTGAGCAGTGTTATTCCGGCGACAAATACATAAATAAATCTATATATTCATTCAGTTTTAATCATCACAGTTAATTGGTAATACAAGGTAGTTATCACTTCAGATTTTTCAGTTCATATATTCTTTGTGGTTTGCTGTCCCGCCACAGTTGTAGTGCCTTCTCAGGGTCCAATCCATTATCATCCTCCTCATAGCGTCACCAGGAATATAATTGAGTCTATTTTGGCAGTAAAGTCCTTTTCTTGCTAGGAGTATTTTTTTGTTTATTATCTTTCGTTGAATCATTCGCTTCAATGCCTTCGCAGTCTTCTGAAGAATTTCTCCGCCGTTTTTTCGTGCCGGAATTATTGCCGTTGTTACAACTTTCTGTATTATTTTTCGACTTATTACCGACACTGGAGAAATTACCAATGTTTTGTTGATTTGCACCTAATACCAACTGTTTTTTCGGAGGCAAACTTCTCTTTCACTCGACAACCACCAAAACAATGACGTCATCTCGGAGCAACGAGATCTCGTTTGCCGAGATCGGCGCGAGACCAAAACAACAATGGCGGATCTGCCTGACGAAAAGTTTGGAGTGCGGTAAATCTTTGTTAAAAAAAAAAAAGTATCGGGTAATAATGACAATTTTGGTGTCAAAAAAGTTGCGTCCCGGGGACGCACGTTGATTTGACACAATGCGTCCCCAGCAAAAATGATGCGTCTAGGACGCAGGGACGCGGGCAAACCAGAACACTGCAATAGTGACCGATTTAAACGTGGATTGACACATTGGTTGGCCAATGAATTCCCAACGTAGATATGTACACGTTTACGGTGTGTATTGAAATCATACCCGAAGATGAATGCAAAGCCAATTTTGATTCATTTTACGCATCATTATTACTGGCAAGTCTCTACAATCATGGATTTCCTCCTAGAAGAGAAGACTAACATTTAAAACCTCTTTCACAATCTCTATAAACTGGCCCAGAGTAAAATAATACAACAAGGACTGTCAACTGGTCGTCTCCAAATGGCCACTTTTGGAAACGCCTGGACAAGGGGTGGGCAAATTTTCTGACTCGAGGGCCACAATGACGCAAGTTGAGGCCTGATCAACCTCGGCTAGGTCACATGGGCGAGAGTGTCTGATGTTACGAGACCCGAAACACTCAATGAACCCAGGTTACATCACTGATGATGCGTCCCAGTTGCATCCGGGAGATGTTTCTTTCAAGCAAGGTCCATATTGCTTTCATTTTTAATTATCCTATACCTAACATTTTTCTTCTAAACTGCTCTAGCTCACTGACACGTCCCTCTAGAAGGACAAACTGCCAACGGAAGCAGGAGCAACAACCCATACTCACTTGTGAGTAGTCGGAAGCCGAGCAGCGTCTTAGTGTCTTAGCAGCCGGGGGAGAGTTTGCTCCCTCACTGGCCATCGGCAGCAGCGCGACGATAAATAATTGCGCGCGGCACAAACCTTACGCCAATCGTCCGAGATATTTACCTGAAACTTTTAGGCTGTTCAAGATGAAAAATCTCAGCCCAGAATTCTGATATAGCAGGAATCTGATGTGTCTCACTCTTACCCTTTACTGCTTGGGCGCCCCCTGGCGGTCACTAGAAAATGCACAAATTGGCCGCATCGTTGCATAAGTTGCAAAGTTGAATGCTTGGGGGGACAAAAGTAGCGGCTTATAGTCCGAATTTTACGGTATGTAACATTGTGCATCGTCTATCACTGGTATTGGAATCAGTCCTTCAAACCTTAGCACTTTGTGTTCCTAAATGCCAAGTGGCACGCGGGCGCGCGCTAAATGCGGTGGGTCCTAAATGCGGTATTTTGAAGTCGAGTCGAAGTTTTTGTTTTGTTTGCCTAATAATTGAACTGAGATTTTGATTTATCTCGGTATGGCGCCTCGAAAGGCAGTCTCTAAGCCATGTTTTTGCGGTGCCGTGGACCATGGAGCGATGATTCAATGCAGCCACTGCAAGCACTACATTCACTACGAGTGCTCTGAGTTGTCAGTTCAGGACCTAAGCGTCGCGATTCAAGATGAAAAGTCTACATCTGCAAGTCCTGCGTCCCCGGTTTATCCGCTGATGATAAGGATTCTTACGCCTCTCTGAGTAGCACTGGAACGGTGTTCACCTACGTGGATAGCACTCCATTACCTTTATCCGGGTCGTCTGGGCTGTGCAGTGCCCTGAACTCTGCTGATTTGGTCTCCACTGTCCGTGAAACCGTGAAGGCCATGGTTCCAACCCTTGTCCGAGAGATTATGACGCAGATGATCCCAGAAGTTGCCAAAATGTCGACTAGCCTAATGGATCAAAGCGGCTTTTTCTGTGTTTTTCTTCCCGTTTTGACAACTACACTATGGATTACTTCTATCTTATAGACATGGGTTTTAGGATTGTTTATCCGCCGAGACCTTCCCGAGATGTAAACAACATTTCTCCCAACTGTAAGCAAGTCTTTCTACATTTCTTTCTAAATGTATGCAAATCTATTCTACAAATGCAAGTTTATTTTCTACAACAAGGTCGCCTTCACCTTTAATGAACAGTCCCTCGATTCATCTCATTAATGCCCAATGTTTGACTTCTAAGGCAGATGATCGCCAAAATTACCAATAAAGCCAATAACATAGCATCAAAAATTTACAGACATTTTTACGACAAGAACCCAGCATTCTTAGTTTGAGCATTCTTAGTTCGAATGTTTTGCGTTTATGTTAGACCCGGGTTAGAATATAATAGCGTTGTGTGGATGATAAAGTTAAAACTTATATGAACTCTATGTTGGCAGAATTAAACAAATAAAAACAAGCATTAAGGTAAATAAAATGTATTAGCATTGGTGATGGCCCATCACCTCTCGCCCCGACTGGGCTCCCGGCCACAGTGCGCGCCCCCGTGTGTCTAGTTAACTTTAGTCACACAGGAAACAGATAAATACACCAGAAATGCAACTTCAAAATAAAAGAGTACAAAACTGATAAACGTACAAGAGATGCAATTAGACTGATTATTGAACCGTTACTTCATGCGTGTGTGTGTGTGAAAGATTGTTTTTATATTTAGGAATATAAAAGTTATATTCACACAGTGAATTCTTAGAATTGTTACAACCAAAACGACCAACCCATCAGTGGAACCATTACTTACTCAAAGACATCAACCTACTGGAAGGAATTCAACGTCGGTATACAAAGCGGATACCTGGGATGCACAATTTGTCCAATCCGGAAAGACTACAAAGGCTGAACTTGGACTTTTTGGAGCTCCGCAGAATTCGATTCGATTTAATTTTTGTGTTCAAAGTACTACATAGAATGATCGATGTGCCCTTTGATCAATTTTTTGAGTTCTGTCGTGTCGATAGTTTACGTGGTCACAGATATAAGTTACAGGTGCCTAGACCTACCAGCAACTTGCATGGAAACTTTATTTCTTTCAGAATACCAAAAATTTTGAATTTTTTTGCCTGACCGGGTTGTGAGTGCAAATACGGTGCAAACTTTTAAGCAAAGGTTGGCAGGAATAGATTTTTCAAATTTCCTTAGGGGAGGGGGCGTACGGTGACCAAATTTGGCCATGCTCACTCTCAGCATTAGTTTTGTGTCATGTTTTGATTAATGTATCTAACAATACTTTCAATAAACATTTCATTCAGTAGAGACCAATGATTTTTGTTTTTGTTATACAGATTTAAATTGAGGTTCTGTCTCCATTGGTTAGAATTATTACATGAATGCAGTCTATATTATATATTTACACATTTTGTCATTTATCAGTTTCGGTATTATGTCGTATATTATAAATGATACGAAACCTATGTGTGTCTTGTGTCCCACAGATGGCGGTGAAGAAGTCCTGCCTCCTGTCCGGCAGGAACCAGAGTTTCCTGACTTTAAAAAGGAGGAGGAGGATGTGGAGCCTGTTTGTGTTAAAGAAGAGGGACTTTTCACAGAGTTGCCGGTGACCGAGACCTGTTTAACTCCTGGAAATCAGGTAAAAGATGAAGGAAAGATGAAGGAGCCTCCAAGCTGCAGCTTGCGCCTACACGTGAAAACTGATGATGACGATATGTCCGACTCTGCGCACAATGATGGCGACGAACAGTCAGAGGGTGATAAAACATGTTCCTGGTGTGGGAAAACGTTTCCGTTCAAGTATCGTTTGAAGTCGCATATGGTAGTTCACACTGGTGAGAAGCCTTTCTCCTGCTCAGTGTGCGGTCAAAACTTCAGCCGGAAAGAAAGTTTGAAAAACCACGCTGCAATCCACACGGGTGAGAAACCTTTTTCCTGCTTAGTTTGCGGTCAAAAATTCAGCGTGAAGGCATACTTAAAATCACACATAAGAACCCACACTGGTGAGAAGCCCTTTTCATGCAAAGTTTGTGGTCAAAAATTCAGCCACAAAGTAAGTTTGAAAAACCACGCTACAACCCACACTGGCGAGAAGCCTTTCTCCTGTTCAATCTGTGGTCTACAATTCACCCATAAATCAAATCTAAATAATCATACAAGAAGCCACTCTGGTGAGAAGCCTTTTTCCTGCAATGTTTGTGGTAAAAAATTCAGCTACAAAGTAAGTTTGAAAAACCACGCGATAACCCACACTGGTGAGAAGCCTTTCTCCTGCTCATTTTGTGGTAAATCATTCACCCAGAAATCAAACCTAAATGATCACACAAGAACCCACACTGGTGAGAGGCCTTTTTCCTGCAAAGTTTGTGGTAAAAAATTCAGCCTCAAAGTAAGTTTGAAAAACCACGAGATAACCCACACTGGTGAGAAGCCTTTCTCCTGCTCATTTTGTGGTAAATCATTCACCCAGAAATCAAACCTAAATAAACACACAACAACCCACTCTGGTGAGAAGCCTTTTTCCTGCAATGTTTGTGGTCAAAAATTCAGCTACAAAGTAAGTTTGAAAAACCACGCGATAACCCACACTGGTGAGAAGCCTTTTTCCTGCTCAGTGTGCGGTCAAAACTTCAGCTGGAAAGCAAGTTTGAAAAACCACGCGACAATCCACATGGGGGAGAAACCTTTTTCCTGCTTAGTTTGTGGTCAAAAATTCAGCCTGAAAGCACACCTAACATCGCACACAAGAACCCACACTGGTGAGAAGCCCTATTCATGCAAAGTTTGTGGTCAAAATTTCAGTCACTACGTAAGTTTGAAAAACCACGCTACAAGCCACACTGGTGAGAAGCCTTTCTCCTGCTCAATCTGTGGTGCAAATTTCAGAAAGAAGGCACACCTAACATCGCACACAAGAACCCACACTGGCGAGAAGCCTTTCTCTTGCTCGTTTTGTGGTAAATCATTCAGCCAGATATCAAACCTAAATAATCACAAAAGAACCCACACTGGTGAGAAGCGTTTTTCCTGCTCAGTTTGTGGTAAAAAATACAGCCACAAAATAAGTTTGAAAAACCACGCTACAACCCACACTGGTGAGAAGCCTTTCTCCTGCTCATTTTGCGGTGAATCATTCAGCCAGAAAGATGACTTTAAAATACACATGAGAACCCACACTGACGAGAATCCTTTTTCTTGCTCAGCTTCAATCTAATATTCTAATGTCAAGCCAGAGCTCAGGATCACGCGTGTGCTGGAGAAAATGGCATCCGTCACTCTATTTTATGTATATATTTTTTTGCATTTACATTTTAAACTGTGCTGCTGAATGTGCAGATTTGTGTACTCTTCATGTCATATCATTTCAATCACATCTCTCTCTTTATACACACACACATACACTATGTGTGTCAGTTTTTTCGCTGTAGATGAAACCAAAAATGTTAAATGTTTTGATACAACTTGACTTGTCTCACATTGTGTTGATTCTTCCAACAGGTTTTCTGTTTTTTAGCTTTACGTTTGAAGCCTGAAATGTGTCAAAATGACAAAAAGTTGTACTGGCCAAAATTTCGCAAGGCACTGTACATTTAAATATTCTATATCACCAACTATAATATCCATTTATTTTCAACTACAGTGGAACCTCGGTTTTTGAACGCCTCTCAGTTCGAACAAATCGGTTCTCGACCAAAAATTTTGAGAAATTCTTGCTTCGCTGTTCGGTCAAAAAATCGGAGTTCGACAGTAATGCGTGAGTGCGTACGCTAGGGTGCGATGCTGAGCGGCGTATGGGTGTAGATCGCGTAAATTGCCCCAACCCCTCGTGACCAACTGTTATCACGTGCGCACTTGCTTCTTTTCGTTTTCGCTTTTAATATCGGTGAACGGGGTGTTTTAGCCCCTAATTTTGCCTCTGAAGAAGGTCGGTGCAAGCAGGACAGGTGAAAAATGAAAAGCTGTTCGTACAACTATTGCCTTTAAGACAGACATAATAGCTAAATATGAAAGGAGTGTGCGAGTTTCCGATCTTGCTAGGGCATACAGCATGGCTTCTGCTGAGCACCACAAAGGTAAGAAATCCTATTCATTATTCTTTTCTTTATCCTTTTTTTTATTTTTACACGTTCATGTTAGCGTAATCTTTCGTACGGAACATTACGATAACGCGAACGTACGATTAGCCTGGGTTAGCTTCATGTTTACGTTAAACATTCAAGGTAAACATTCAGGGTGTTGGAACGGATTAAAACGATTTACATATTTTTTAATGGGAAAAACGATTTGGGTGATTAAACAAATCGGTTTTCGAAAAGGGTTCTGGAACGGATTATGGTCGAGAACCGTGGTTCCACTGTATTGATTTCTGTTCTGAAGTACTTTCTGAATAACTTTTATTTATGCCTAGTTATCCTGACCTGACCTTATCTTATTTTTTCTGTTTGAAGTCTTCATTACGTGCTTATCCTGGAGTGTCACATCTCAACTCTTTGTTAATGTTCCCTATGTTTTTATCATTGACAATAAAGACATTTTTATTTGTGGGTGCATGTATCCATGTTATTATTTGTTGATTCAACAAAAGACCTTTTCCTAGATTCATTTGAAATCTGAATGTGATTGAATGAACCCACAATTTGTATACAGACGCTGCCCTACTTGCGAACGAGATGGTTCCGGACGATTGTTCGTAAGTTGAATTTGTTCGTAAGTTGCTTCAGTGCTATAATTTGTATGGAAAGTATGTTTAAGGTTTATATAAGTAACCTGTATTGTTTTGAAACTGAAAAATAAAGATTTACTGAAATAACATGCTCTATAACGTTACAAAGCAGGCTGAATGATAAAGCATAGTAATGAAAAACAAACCTACACCTTAGGTGTCAACATTCTGTGGTCTCTGAAGCCCTTTGAGACTGCTTGTGATTGATGGCTATCTAATGAAATGAAATGATCTGCATTTCTATAGCGCTTTTCAAGTCAATGACTTCCCAAAGCGCTTTACATTGTGCTTCACATTTCCCAATAGCGGCCGTGATCTGTGCAGCCATGTAAGGCGCTAACCTGCTTATTGGGGGTTAAGTGTCTTACCCAGGGACACTTCGGCATGTAACACGGACAAGCCGGGATTCTAACTGGGATCCCTTAATCCTAAAACGATCGCTCTACCTCCTGAGCTACTGCCGCTTCAAATAAACAAGACTTGACTATAAAGATAGGGTTAAGTATAACTTACTTTTGGAAGCGTTAGGCGACGTCCTCCTCCGTGGTAAATTTTAGATCTACCAAAATCTCTTATTAATCAAGATTACGTTACAGTTTCTTGAAATAATTGATTTCAAATCGATTGTCTTGAAAAATCCTGACCTTATATGGAGCACCAATCAGTATTAGCTAGTACTGTACTTAAGAATCTCCCCTTGTATTTGATTACATATAATATTTTTCTTTTTACTTTACCTATTCGTATACTTTAATTTTCTCCATATTTCTTCAGCACTTTCTGTTCCTTTAAACTTAATGAGTCTGGATTGTTGTTTGGCTGTTTCATGCCCGTTTTGTTCGGAATGATGAAATGTTGAATTAAGAAAATAGAAATAAAACACTCAAGACTTGAAAATATAGCAGCCATAGACATGGTATTTCATGGAGCGCTTTTTGGTGTAAATATTGTTTGGAACAAGACATTTTCTAACAACTGATAAGCAAATTTCAACCAATCGTTGAGAGCGCCGTCTAGCGGACGCATTTCAGAATATTTTCCCCTTCTCGCCTTGCTTTGCGACCTCAATAGTGATGGGATTTTCTTCTCTTTTTAGAGAAGCGGCTTTTTCGGCTCGGCTCACGAAAACGGACAGGCTCCTTTAGCCCCCAGCGGGCTCTTCGGATTAAATACAACGAAACATTTTTTGTTTGTTTTACTATGTTTTTGTAGCCTTTATTGTTTCAATATGAGGTGAACCTTGGGCCTCATTTAATCTTTTACATGGATTATACAAAAAAAAACACACAGAGAAGACGACACTGTAATTGACTAGTTATGAGCGCCCGAGAGAGAGAGAGAGAGAGCATTTCGAAGGGAGTCGGCTCATCAACTTATTTCGTTCGCCAACAACACAAAGAATGGAACAGTGAGATGGTATGATGCTAGGGGGCGATAGAGCACCAAAGAGATGGATGCCATCCGAGAAGAAGAAAAGAACCACACATCACTGCGGCTTAGTGGCGTTTCGCTCCAGTCTTGTACACAATAAACCTCCATCTAACTTCATTTAATCCCCCAAAGGTTCAAAAGTGGCTAAAATGTGCGAGGAATGGAAAGGAAATTTGAAAGAGGAGCCTCAAGATGACAACGAGCGAGAAGATCGACGGCTAAACCAAGTTAGCATTAGCAAGGAGCTACGATTTGTGTTGAACAGAGCAGGTCGGTCATTTATTTCCTACTTTGCCAACTTTCATATAAAATCTTTTGAAAAGAGATTTTCTCTCGTTGCACGTAAGATACAATCCAGAGGTGACCCGTTAAACAACACGAGCCGAGCAGGATGAGCAGCCATTTTGGCTACCCAGTTGCTAAGCATGCGCATTTAATATTTGTCATGATTAATCTTGTTCTTCGTTTCCGTGTTTGATTGAGTCGCACGATGAAACCGTTGAAGTGCAATTCTTATTTCATCTAGAATTCAATGCAACTTTGGACAGCCTTCTGCACTGGTTCCAGTCACTGGCCTGTTATTGGGTCGTGGCATAGTTGGCACCAGTCCATTCCTTAATGTAGTCTGCCCAGTTCTTTTTTTGGTCTTCCTCTCTTCCAACCCCTTAGACTTATAATATTATACGGAGGACAAAGGGGATCCTTTAAAAAAAGGAGACAAAGCAGGAAAATGATCCTTATATGGATTCATTTGACTTACTGTAAAATACGGACTATAGAGTGCTTCGAGGTCCTAAGATTACCCACAATGCATTGCTGGCGGCCATTTTGGAAGTCCACAAAGCTTTTCACTTCATTGTTATTGTTCAGCGAACCAGTTAGATTCTACATTGTAATGCCGAATACGTGCGTTATTGTTGGCTGTTGTAGCCGAGGGGAAAAGGATGGGAAGGGCTTCTTTAGACTTCCGAAGTGTGTTTACGATCAGGGGATTGAAGCTCAGGAGAAAAGAGAACGGCGAAGACGAATGTGGCTGGCAGCTATCAACCGGTCGAATTTGCCAAAGCTTGACTGTGTTCGTGTTTGTTCTGACCACTTTCTGGCAGGTAAATTGAATTATTTATGATGTAGAAATAAATTTTAAAAAGGTTATGGGACACGTGTACTTCATGACAACAGCTCGAGGACCCCAAACTACTTTTATAACATATATGTGAGGTATTTCGCCGAAAACGACATTTAAAAACCGAACAAAACTCCGTTTCTCATTCGTACACTATTTTGGTGGAGAAATTCAACGCGGTTTCAGGGAAAGAGAGTCTCCTTTCCTCAGTCAACTCGCGTCAATAGAGGATTTAAAGCCCCCGAAAGCTAAGCTAACTTAGCCACCGGTGCGCCGTTCGGAGAAGCGTTGCCTTTCCCGGGTTGTTCAACATAGACAAAAGGGAAGCAACATGAGAACAACATTCCCCTAAACCTGCAACACAGTTGCAATGGGCACACAGAATCGATGATGACTTGTCAACAATGATCCATGGTTGTAAACTTGGCTGAGACAAACTCTGAGAATGTAGAACTTTCCCTTTCACAGTCTTGTTTTCATCACCTTCGCTCGTGTGCACAGACACATCCCGAACCCAACCAGACACAAATCTGTCGTAGGCTTCCATACTTTTGTAATTTTGAAAATCCTTCAGTTCACAAAAGGGACTTGGGTGGAAAATAAGATAGTTAACAAGTTCGATGTAAGTCACACACGGCAACAAATCGGGATCAGACTTCCAGTTTTTGTTTTTAATTTTGTAGGGATCCAATTTTCCAATAAAATGCAACTTCGCAGCGTACCGCTCGCGTGCCTGCTTGTCTAAACTCTCCACGTAGTTTTCCAAAGTGTTGATGGACAAAATCCGTACACAAACGAAGCCAGTTGAGTAAATAAATAGACAAACTGAGTAAATATTTCCTCCTCTCGCTATCACCGCTTGTAATTGACAGACTTCCAAGATGGCGGCACGAAGCCGTGTTACTGTTTTTAGCACAAAGCGCGGAGCCCTCTATAGAGCGCACCTGATTATTAGGCGCTCCCATTACATAAAAATATTTTAGATATTTACAAAGAAGGAGTGCACACAAAATGAGTTTTAATAATATAAGGTACCTTAAGCCCTTGACATTCTGCCGGCCCGCCGGTGGGCCGCAGAATCTTTAATAGACAAAAATCGTGTCTGTATGATGTCACCAGTCACTGAAATACGTCATGCCACATATGAGTGGAAAGCAACTCTTGACATTCAAGATATAATAATAATAATAATAATTTCCTTTGTATTGTCATTCTTTGTAACAATGTACACAGAACGAAATGTCGATACACCTGACCCGTTGTAGCGAGCCGATGCAGCCGCAGCCAACAGAGGGCGCCGCCATTTATGATATATGATGACCATTTCTAAAGTCACTCATCAGAAACACTAGTCTGAAACAAGATATCTGAAAACTATAAAGCCTGCGTAACTCACCATTAAATGTAAATGGTGAATGGTCTGCATTTATATAGCGCTTTTCAAGTTAATGACCTCCCAAAGTACTTTACAATGTGCTTCACACTTACCTATTCACACACACACTCAGAAACCAATAGCGGCCATGAAGACATGCAAGGCGCCGACCTGCTTATTGGGGGCATTAGGGATTCAGCGTCTTGCCCAAGGACACTTCGACATATAACATGGAGGAGCCCGGAATCGAACCTGCGATCTCTTGATCCCAAGACGAGCACTCTACCTCCTGAGCCAATGCCATTACATCACTTTGCCGTCTTCACCTACCGTATTTTCCGCACTATAAGGCGCACCGGGTTATAGGGCGCACCCCGAAAAAATAGTTTTTGGTCCTATTTTTGACATACATAAGACGCACCGGATTATAAGGCGCTACAATGGGAACGTGGACAAAACAGTCAGATAGTTCAGTCCAACTTTTTACCCCCTTAACATTCCCAAAGCTTGCAAAGACGCAAATACGTGTCAAGAACACGTGCGGATGCGGTGTCCGTACGATGTCACTCAAATGCATCGTTCCATTATTCGGTTAAAGTCTTGGGATTCAAGAAATGCCAACCATTCTTTCGTATATATTTTCTTTTTCGCTCGCAACTTTATTGTGGATATGACGATAAACACTTGGAATTGAGTTTAATTTAAAAATAGACACTCCATTCCATCCGTTATCTGCGCCGCTTATCACAGAAACATCGAGTTCGGTCTGAAACAAGATACAGAGACAATATAAAACCCGAAGTAACTCACCGAAGTCGTTGTGTTCATAATAATGTGCAGCCAATGTCCTCTTATATCCGTGAGGGTAGTAAATAATAATAATAAAAATAATAATAATTTCCTTTGTATTGTCATTCTTTGTAACAATGTACACAGAACGAAATATCGATACACCTGACCCGTTGTAGTGAGCCGATGCAGCCGCAGCCAACAGAGGGCGCCGCCATTTACCAATGTTATAAGTCCAGGAGAATAAAATATTTTCAAATACAGAATAGAAAAAAAATGCTTCCTCTATGCCGTCAGCCACGTGCCATAAACATTCATCTTTTTCGGCCAATTGCAGGCTTTGTGTTGCCGTTTAAGCCAATGGCAGCCTGTAAATGATAAAAAGGATCCGCCTCTTGACCTCCGAATAACTTTAACCAATAGTGATCGACTCAACTGATGATTGACACATCTTTTTCGGCCAATTGCAGGCTTTGTGTCGCCGTTCAAGCCAATGGCAGCCTGTAAATGATAAAAAGGATCCGCCCCTTGACCTCCGAATAACTTTAGCCAATAGGGATTGATTCAAATGATGATTGACACATTGGTTAGCCAATGAAACGCTGGTAAATAAATCCCAGCATACACCGCGTACTACCTGGCGTTCGGGGGAAAATATAGTCGGCGGCTGCAAGTTATTTGGAAGTCTTAGATTTTAAAGATTTTAAAATTGATCCATAAATAAGGCGCACTGTATTATAAGGCGCATGGTCAGCTTTTGAAAAAAAAAAAAAAAGGCTTTTAGGTGCGCCTTATAGTGCGGAAAATACGGTACTTTATATTTTGCAAAAATGTCTTTGTTACATTAGGGCAATTCATAGAATCCAACAGTGTAAAATCTTTATTCCGAGCCACACGATCAAATTTACAGATTAGAAATAATCTGCATGAAACATTTCTGCTTCGTTACACGTTGCTTGTTGTACTTCATTTCACTTGTTGTTTCGCCACATTATTTCCGTTTACAAGTCAACAGACTCGGAAAATAGTTCTCAATGTTGCCGTTGGTGTTCCCCTTTCGATTGACATCTTTCCCATGATTGGGGTCTGTTCATGCTAATTTCTCATGCACAAAGCACCAAGTTACATTAAACTTCCGTCTTCCTTGTCACATATATTCGACGTGTCTCACTCTTACCCTTTCCTGCTTGGGCGCCCCCTGGCGGCTCATGGTCTGAATTTTACGGTATGTAACATTGTGCATTGTCTATCACTGGCAGAAGAATTGGAATCAGTCCTTCAAAGCTAAGCACTTTGTGTTCCTAAATACCAATATTCAGGAGAGACCAATGATATTTGTTTTCGTTATACACATTTTAATTGAGGTTCTGTCTCGTTTCTGTCTCCATTGGTTAGAATTATTACATGAATGCAGTCGATATATTTATACATTTTGTCATTTATCAGTTTCGGTATTATTTCGTATATTCTAAATGATACGAAACCTATGTGTGTCTTGTGTCCCACAGATGTCAGTGAAGAAGTCCTTTCTCCTGTCCGGCAGGAACCAGAGTTTCCTGACATTAAAATGGAGGAGGAGGATGTGGAGCCCGTTTGTGTGAAAGAGGAGGGACATTTCACTGAGTTGCCGGTGACTGAGACCTGTTTAACTCCTGGAAATCAGGTAAAAGATGAAGAAAACTGGCAGGAGCCTCCAAGCAGTGGCTCCCGTCATCACGTGAAAATTGATGATGAGGACACGTCCGACTCTGCATACACTGATGGCGAGGAACAGTCAGAAGGTGATAAAACATGTTCTGAGTGTGGGAAAACGTTTCAATTCAAGTATCGTTTAAAGTTGCATATGGTAGTTCACACTGGTGAGAAGCCTTTCTCCTGCTCGGTGTGCGGTAAAAGATTCAGCCGGAAATCAAGTTTGAAAGACCACGCTACTACCCACACTGGGGAGAAGCCTTTTTCCTGCTTGTTATGTGGTAAATCATTCAGCCAGAAAGACTTCTTAAAAAAACACACAAAAATCCACACTGGGGAGAAGCCCTTTTCCTGCTCTACTTGTGATCAAAAATTCAGCCATAAAGAAAGCCTAAAAAGACACACAAGAATCCACACTGGTGAGAAGCCTTTTTCCTGCTCAGTTTGTGGTAAATCATTCAGCCAGAAATATCACTTTAAAACACACACAAGAACCCACACTGGGGAGAAGCCCTTTTCCTGCTCTACTTGTGATCAAAAATTCAGCCATAAAGAAAGCCTAAAAAGACACACAAGAACCCACACTGGTGAGAAGCCTTTTTCCTGCTCAGTTTGCAGTCAAAACTTCAGCCAGAAATCAGACTTCAAAAAACACACAAGAACCCACACTGGTGAGAAGCCTTTTTCCTGCTCCATTTGTTGTAAATCATTCAGCCGGAAAGAACTCTTAAAGAAACACACAACAATCCACACTGGCGAGAAGCCCTTCTCCTGCTCGTTTTGTGGGAAATCATTTAGCCAGAAAGATCACTTTAAAACACACACAAGAACTCACACTGGTGAGAAGCCTTTTTCCTGCTCATTTTGCGGTCAAAAATTCAGCCTGAAGGCATACTTAAAAAGACACACTAGAACCCACACTGGTGAGAAGCCCTTCTCCTGCTCGTTTTGTGGTAAATCATTCAGTCGGAAAGATCACCTTATAACACACACAAGAACCCACACTGACGAGAATCCTTTTTCTTGCTCAGCTTCAATCTAAGATTCTAATGTCAAGCCAGAGCTCAGGATCACACGTGTGTGTGTAGTTATCCTGACCTTATCTTATTTTTCTTTTTGAGGTCTTTATTGCGTGTTTATCCTGATGTGTCACATCTAAACTCTTTGCAAATGTTCCCCATGTTTATATCAATGACAATAAAGACATTTTTATTTGTGGATGAATGTATCCATGTTATTTTTTGTTGAGTTGACAAAATTAAGATGACCTTTTCCTAGATTCATATGAAATCTGAATGTGATTGAATGAACCCACAATATGTATACAGACGCTGCCCTACTTAAGAACGAGATGTTTCCGGACGATCTTTCGTAAATTGAATTTGTTCTGTAAGGTTTTAACATTTACTAAACTGAAATCTGACTCAGAAGACACTTCACATGTCTTGTCCAAACCCTTACAGTTGGAGCATGCCCAAAAATCTGGACAAGTTATTGAGACGAGTATAGTCCACATATGAATTTATTAGCCAAATCAAAGAGTTAAACACATCGGATCTCTCTCCCTTGCCGATTACAATCGTGTGGAGAAAGAGAGCGACGAGGTTCCAGGATCTCCTCCTCTTATCACCCCTGCCGATGAAATGTTCACGCCCCAAGACCGAGCCGCTGGCTGATTTGTCTGCGGTCGTCAATGCAAATATCCCAACCATGATTGAAGAATGGGAGAAGGGGTGATAGGTCATCGCCCTCCGGACAGAATGGGGCACCACACACACATTCTAACACCCCAGGCGAGGTGATCAATCATTGTTATCTGCACAGACTGAAACCAAAGAAAACATTCCAAAGCACAGGGGTTTACGACAGCCTTCTCTCAGAGTTTGCCCTCAAACACTGAAGTCAGATTTTAGAACAAGTATATTTGACTTTATGTAAGATAAAACCGCGTATAAAATAGTATATAACTTAATTCCCTCTTTTGGACTGATCAAATCAGTCCACTAACTTAAAGCGAACTGAACCAAAATCAATTACCATAACACAAAGATACTCAAAAATGGAGAGGATACAATTTTAAAGAAATTGAAAAGATAAACATTCATATACTTCATTACGCCTCCAGAAATAAGTGAACCAAGCTAAGCTAAAAGTAAGAGTCGTAAAAATCAACAAATGTAAAAGGTGATAAAATGTCTGGAAAAAATGATTACAATTTTCCTAATCAATAAGTTAAACTGCGATTGCAAAGAGTAACTTAGGGCTGGAAGGTTATAAGCTCTATCAACATGCCCTTCTTACACCAATTGATCCAACCGGCTTCTTCGTCCTCGTGCAGTCCCAGGGAGAAGCCTGGTGGCTCCCTCTCTGGCTCTTCCCGTGAAAGCTGGAAGTATTGGCCTCTCAAGGGACCAACCGCTCTCTCAATGGCCCGAGACATAAAGTCAAGTCACGTTTATTTATATAGCCCTTAATCACAAAAATGTGTCAAAGGACTGCACAGGATTACAATGACACAATGACCTGATCTTAAACCAACATGCGGGCAAGGAACAACTCAAAACCTCAGCGTGAGGAAAAAGAGAAACCTTGAGAAGGGACCTCACAAGTGGTAATCCCCCTTTCCTGATACATGGAATAACACAACAACCACGTAATCCAAAAACAGCTATAAAGCAAGTCTACACCAAACCTGGTTTGGAATCAGGGTTGGGTAGGGTTACTTTAACTGGATTACTTTCAATGACTTTTGGATTACTCCAATACCAAATATGCTAAAAAAAGACAAAAGAAACTAAATATCAATAAAGTGACTAAATTTTGAGGAGGCTTGGGGAGTATCAGAATACATGGAAGGGCAAAAATGATGTTGGCAAGCTGTTTGGATTTATTTTCATTTAATTTCTGTCGCATTTTATGTTCGTTTTGCCGGAGATCAAAGCCAGGAGAGAAAGCTTACCACGTGTTGTGAGTCACCATTTTATATATATTTAGTTTATTTTGTCTTTTATTCGCATATTTGGTATTGGAGTAATCCTAAAGTAATTGAAAGTAATCCAGTTAAAGTAACCCTACCCAACCCTGGTTGTTTTGGTTTTGCGGTTCGAGTTTTCGTCTGCACTCCGATCTCGACCAACGAGATCTCGTTGTGTAGTGAAAGGAAGTCCGTCTTTTTTAGAGAATCGGCTTTTTTGGCTCAAGTCGTTAAAAAGAGCCGGCTCTCAAACGGCTCACTTGCGTTGATGATTGATATTACGAATGATGTTGTATAAAGAAGTTAAGAAAAAAAGGAAGTATAAAAGGAGAAAAAAAGACAGGTTTGTGGTTATCCCTTTAATCAGTATATAACCAACAATAATTTGATGCAGAAAATGAATTCATAATTTGATGATTAAAACTGAATGAATATATAGATTTATATTATATATTTGTCATTAACTCCTTTCGTTCGCCAACAACACAGCAGAGTGGAACTGTGAGATGGTATGATGCTAGGGGGCGATAGAGCACCTAAGAGATGGATGACATCCGAGAAGAAGAGAAGAAGAATCACTGCTGCCATTGTCTGCGGCTTCCTTGGCGTTTAGCTCCAGTCTTGTGAAGAATCTAACTCCATCTAACTTCATCTAACTCCGTAAAAGTCCAAAGGTGGCTAAAATGTGCGAGAAATTGAAAGGAAATTTAAAAGAGGAGCTTCAGGAAATGCAAGATGACAATGAGCGAGAAGATGGACGGCTAAACCAAGTTAGCATTAGCAAGGAGCTACCATTCGTGTTGAACAGAGCAGGTTAGTCACTTTTATTTCGATTACATTTTTATTTTCCTAAATTTAAACATACTCTCCGATATAAGAGCAATACGCCACTTTTCTGCACGTTCGTGCCAAGTGCGAACTCACAAAGTTTGGGGAAGAAGCACTACACATTAAACCAGGTCTCACAAAGTCCAATTAAGTTAAGATTGTGATCACTCATAAGGTTCTTAATAATAAATAATGCATTGTATTTATTATATTGTTCTCTAGTTCTGCCATACTTAACATATTGTGCAGAAGTCTGGGGCAATAATTAGAAAAGTTCACTCCAGCCCCTTTTTATCCTCCATAAACGTGCAATTAGAACTAAACACTGGGTAGGATACCGAGATCACACTAATATTTTATTCCTGCAGTTCAAATTATTAAAATGAGATGATTTAGTAAAAATGATCACTGCACAACTGCTATTTAAGGTCAACAAAAACAGAGTGCCAGAAAATATCCAAAAATGATTCACTCGGAAAGAGGGAAATTATAACTGAATAATAATAATAATAATAATTTCCTTGTATTTTCATTCTGTGTAACAATGTACACAGAACGAAATGTCGATTACACCTGACCCGTTGTAGCGAGCCGATGCAGCCGCAGCCAACAGAGGGCGCCGACGACCATTTTTTAAGTCTTAGGTATGACTCGGCCGAGGCGCGAACTAGCGACCTCCCAGTCTCAAAGCGGGCGCCCTACCATCTAGGCTAAGGGGCTGTTGTGAATTCATAATCCCAAATGTGAGAACCACCAGGAAAAGTATGTGTTTGTCTGTGTGTGGAGTCAAACTTTGGAACAATTTAAAAGAAGAGATCAAACAATGTCCAACTATTCACTTGTTCACATTTAAATACAAAAAAACATTCCAGTCGGAATACAGAGATGAAGAAAATCGGGTATGAGTGATACGAGTGCGTCTAGAACTATGATTAACTTTGTGTTATTGTTGCTGTTGTCATACCACAACTGTTATTATTAATAGTACTACAATTGTTGTTATATTATTGGTGTGTTTGGAAGATGAAGGGGTAGGGAATATAAGCATTTGCTTCTGACTACCCCTTTTCAAACATATTATGTAATATTATTTTGTTGAGTTGCTTTTGTTCTGTTTTTATTTTAATGTTCGAATAAAGTTTTCATTTATTCATTCTTGACAAGTAAAGCTTTGGAAGCTAATGATCTAATATTCAGAAGGCCAAGCTTCAGCACTGTGGACTGAGCTGAACCCTTTACCGAGTTTTGAACCTTGGTGCATACCTGCCAAGTACTACGGTTTTGCCGTAATGAGTAAGGTTTTCTTGAACCCACTACGGTGTTACGTTTGGGTCACAAAATCTACGTTTTTTTTAAGTCTTCGGTGCCGTCCGTACACTTTGGATTACTTTCTATCATATCGTTGTGGGTTTTAACGCACAAAAATGTGTTTAACTTTGGAGTCAACTCCTTGCGCTGAAGGGGGGGGTGCTGTAGAGGTTTATTGTTCTAGATTCTTTATCAATTATCCGTTATCGGTCAAATCATAATACACTACAAAGCCAAGAGGCCGAGACACTTGCTACCAGCCAAGAGGCTGAGTCAAGGTCCTAGCCACAGGGCCAAGCAGCGATCGGTGCGAAAGCACCGTTTCCGGAGGTACTGCAATATTGGGCCGATGCGTGGAGTGGACAGAGCAAGCTCTTATTCCATCTCCCAATTGCAAAAATTCTTAGATAGTATACATTTTCAGAACCACTGTTCCGGCGCTAAGGCTAAGCGGCCAGTGGCGTTACAAGTCTTCGGTACCGTCCGTAATCACGGTAAATGTGAACTCTCTACCAAATAAGACCGACGAACTGGCGAAAAACATCAAAGCGTACATGGAGTGCAGTTTGCCGTGTTTTATGGAAACGTGGCTCATGTCTAGCATCTCGGACGCTAACGTGTAGCTACCTGGAGCAACCAGTAGCTACCGTAGCTAACCTCCTCTCAGATTCCCGGCTTAGCGTGTAACGTCATCCTCTCCCTTAAACGGAACTCCGGAAAAAGAAAAATCTCCATCGGCATACATCGCAGGTAATTGACTATGAAATTTATTCAAAATTATTATTATTTCATATCGAAACTGATCAAAATCAATTATATAATTATTAACTCACAAATATATTGGAATATCTCAAATAAAAAGTTTCCAAATTAAACTGAAAACCGACACTGAATAATATTACTTCAATGATAAAAAAATAAAATGCTATGTTTCTTATTGTGTCAAATATTGAAAAGAAAACTATGAGGGTTTTCTATGACATTGTGGTCTCATCTCATTAGCTGTACCGCTTATCCTCATTAGAGTCGCGGGGGGGCTGGAGCCCATCTCCGCTGCAGGGGGCAGGGGACACCCTGAACTGGTTGCCAGCCAATCGCAGGGCACACAGGGACAGACAACTCACTCGCTCATTCACACCTAGGGATAATTTGGACCGGCACGTCTTTGGAATGTGGGAGGAAACCGGAGTGCCCGGAAGAAACCCACGCAGGCAAGGGGAGAACATACAAACTCCGCACAGGAAGTCCTGTAGCTGGATTTGAACCCACACAGGAGGTTCCGAAGACCTTAGAACTGTGCCGCACAAGCGCTAACCACTGCTCCACCGTGCTGCATAATTGGCTGCATTGTTGCAAAGTTGAATGCTTGAAAGAAAAAAAGTAGCGACTTATAGTCCGAATTTTAGGGTATGTAACATTGTGCATTATCTATCACTGACAGAAGAATTGGAATCAGTCCTTCAAAGCTTAGCATTTTGTGTTCCTAAATGCCAATATTCAGTAGAGACCAATGGTATTTGTTTTTTGTTATACACATTTTAATTGAGGTTCTGTGTCGTTTCTGTCTCCATTGGTTAGAATTATTACATGAATGCAGTCGATATATTTATACATTTTGTCATTTATCAGTTTCGGTATTATTTCGTATATTCTAAATGATACGAAACCTATGTGTGTCTTGTGTCCCGCAGATGTCAGTGAAGCAGTCCTTTCTCCTGTCCAGCAGGAACCAGAGTTTCCTGACATTAAAAAGGAGGAGGAGGATGTGGAGCCCGTTTGTGTTAAAGAGGAGGGACATTTCACTGAGTTGCTGGTGACCGAGACCTGTTTAACTCCTGGGAGTCAGGTAAAAGATGAAGAAAACTGGCAGGAGCCTCTAAGCAGCGTCTCCCATCATCAAGTGAAAATTGATGACGAGGACACGTCCGACTCTGCATACACTGATGGCGCCAATCAGTCAGAAGGTGATAAAACATGTTCTTGGTGTGGGAAATCGTTTCAATTCAAGTATCATTTGAAGTTGCATATGGTAGTTCACGCTGGTGAGAAGCCTTTCTCTTGCTCAGTTTGCAGTAAAAGATTTCTCCATGAAAAAAGCTTAAAAATACACACAAGAACCCACACCGGTGAGAAGCCCTTCTCCTGCTCAGTTTGCGGTCAAAAATTCCGCTACAAAGCAAGTTTGAAAAACCACGCTACAACCCACACTGTCGAGAAGCCTTTTTCCTGCTCGGTTTGCGGTCAAAAATTCAGCCGGAAAGAAAACTTAAAAATGCACACAACAATCCACACTGGTGAGAAGCCTTTTTCCTGCTCGGTTTGCGGTAAAAAATTCAGTCTGAAGACATACTTAAAAAGACACACAAGAACTCACACCGGCGAGAAGCCTTTTTCCTGCTCAGTTTGTGGTCAAAAATTCAGCCGGAAAGAAAGCTTAAAAATACACACAACAACCCACACTGGTGAGAAGCCTTTTTCTTGCTCAATCTGTGGTGAAATTTTCAGAAAGAAGTCATACTTAACATTACACACAAGAACCCACACTGGCGAGAAGCCTTTTTCCTGTTCAATCTGTGGTGTAAAATTCGCCCGTAAATCCAACCTAAATGATCACACAAGAACCCACAATGGTGAGAAGCCTTTTTCCTGCTCAGTTTGCTGTAAAAAATTCAGCTACAAAGCAAGTTTGAAAAACCACGCTACAACCCACACTGGTGAGAAACCTTATTCCTGTTCAGTTTGCAGTCAAAAATTCAGTTGTAAAAAAAGCTTTAAAAGACACACAACAACCCACACTGTCGAGAAGCCTTTTTCTTGCTCAGTTT
The DNA here is from genome assembly GCF_059441175.1 of Urocampus carinirostris. Taxonomy (NCBI): domain Eukaryota; kingdom Metazoa; phylum Chordata; class Actinopteri; order Syngnathiformes; family Syngnathidae; genus Urocampus; species Urocampus carinirostris. The sequence continues at coordinate 74,852,028 of NC_142349.1, read as the reverse complement.
GCGGTCAAAAATTCAGTCTGAAGGCATACTTAAAAAGACACACAAGAATCCACACTGGCGAGAAGCCTTTTTCCTGTTCAATCTGTGGTGAAAATTTTAGAAAGAAGGCAAACTTAACATCGCACACAAGAACCCACACTGGCGAGAAGCCTTTTTCCTGCTCAGTTTGTGATCTAAAATTCAGCCACAAAGTAAGTTTGAAAAACCACGCTACAACCCATGCTAGTGAGAAGCCTTTTTCCTGCTCAGTCTGTGGTGAAAATTTCAGTAAGAAGGCAAATTTAACATCGCACACTAAAACCCACACTGATGAGAAGCCCTTCTTCTGTTCGTTTTGTGGTAAATTATTCAGTCGGAAAGATCACTTTAAAACACACATAAGAACCCATACTGGTGAGAAGCCTTTTGCCTGCTCTGTTTGTGGTGAAAAATTCAACCGGAAACAACAATTAAAAATTCACACAACAACCCACACTGGTGAGAAACCCTTCTCCTGCTCGTTTTGTGGTAAATCATTCAGTCGGAAAGATCACTTTAAAGCACACGTAAGAACCCACACTGGTGAAAAGCCTTTTTCCTGCTCAATTTGCGGTGTACGATTCAGTAAAAAGTATGTCTTACAAGACCACACTAGAACCCACACTGGCGAGAAGCCTTTTTCCTGCTCATTTTGCGGTGAATCATTTAGCCGTAAGGCATACTTACAAAAACACGCAAGAACTCACACTGATGAGAAGCCGTTTGCCTGCTCAATCTGTGGTGAAAATTTCAGAAACAAGACAAACTTAACATCACACATAAGTATCCACACTGGTGAGAAGCCTCTCTCCTGCGCAATCTGTGGTGAAAATTTCAGAAACAAGACAAATCTAACATCGCACACAAGAACCCACACTGGTGAGAAGCCTTTCTCCTGCTCGTTTTGTGCTAAATCATTCAGCCAGAAATCAAACCTTAAGAATCACACAAGAACCCACACTGGTGAGAAGCCGTTTGCCTGCAAAGTTTGCGGTCAAAAATTCATTCAGAAAGTGAGTTTGAAAAGCCATGCTACAACCCACACTGGTGAGAAGCCTTTCTCCTGCTCAGTTTGCGGTCAAAAATTCAGGCAAAAAGGAAATTTGAAAAGCCACTCTACAACCCACACTGGTGAGAAGCCTTTTTCCTGCTCAATTTGCGGACAAAGATTCAGTAAAAAGCAAGTCTTAAAAGACCACACAAGAACCCACACGGGCGAGAAGCCTTTCTCCTGCTCATTTTGTGGTGAATCATTCAGCCGAAAGGCATACTTAAGAATACACTCAAGAACCCACATTGACGAGAAGCCTTTTTCTTGCTCAGCTTGCGGTCTTAGCTTTTCAAGTCAAGCCAGAGCTCAGGATCACACATGTGCTGGAGAAAATCATGAGTTTACGACTGCAACAAACTAACAACTATAGATCTCCGAATAAAAACAGAATTGCAGTTGAAAAAATGCTCTTTATTAACTTTACACAGGTGTACCAATATTGGATGGCTTCTCCTTTCAAAATAACAAAGCAATTTAGAGAGCGACTGGCTCAGCAAGGTCTTCGCCTTGATTAAAGTACTAGTCATGAATGTTTCCTATGAGTTGTAGCTCCTGTTAATCCATTCCTCAGTCAAATCGTAGACGTGACAAAAATCCAAGGAATGCATGCTGGTAATCACCACTTCTTTGGGTTTCGATGACTTTACTTAGAGTGCAATTTAATTGATGAATTTGTTTTTATTTTACGAGCTTTTAAAGAAACTAGCAGTTGTGTGCCTACCCAACCCGGCTGTTAAACCTACAGCATACACCAGCCTATCAAAATTGTGCATACATTTCTTCAAATCTTTGCCATGCCTTTATTGGCAAGTTCCATACCACCCTGAGAACGCTCGAGCTTGGAAGCTAAGCTGTGTCGGGCCTGGGGTGGGAGACCCCTTGGGAATACCAGATGCTAGAAATCGGCCATTTGGCGGACGCTCTGCTGTGACAGCACTGACCGTATCCCCCTGGTACAGTCGGTGAAAATGAATTTCTCTGATGGGACCTGAACTGTGATGATATTTGTTGTCCACACACTTCATCACTCAAATAACAAGTCAAGTTAAGTCATGTTTATATGTATAGCCCTTAATCACAAAGTGTCTCAAAGGGCTGCACAGATCAAAGACTATTGGAAACTGCAGATCATTTCACCATCCCCTGATCTAAAACTTACATGACGGCAGATAATACACAGATATTTTCAACATAAAATATAGGTTATTCATATGCAATAGAATAGAAATGTGTTTTAAGCTTAGATTGAAACATTTCCACTGAGGTTGCAGATCGAAACTGAGGGGGAAGAGCATTTCACAGCACCGGGGCCCGAATGGAGAACGCTCTTGAACTAGCAGATTTCTTCTTGGCTCTTGGGATCACTCGCAGACAAACAGTCAGAGCGAAGGCTCCGGACTGGAACATAGGGGGAAATTAAATTTGAAAGAAATGGGGGAGCAAGTCCTTGCATGGTTTTGTATCCTACCAACAAAACCTAAAAGTCACATCTTAAGCTAACAGGGAGCCAATGCAGGTTAGCTAAAATCGGGGTCATGTGATCAAACGTTCTTGTATTCGTTAAAAGCCTCGATGCAGCATTTTGTACCAGCCTTCGTTTTGGACTTCGGGAGACCGGAGAGTAGTGCATTAGAATCATCGCGACGGGAGGTAACAAACGCGTGAATTATAATCTGCACCCGACTGAGTCAGCATAGGGCGAATTTTAGCAATGTTGCGAAGATGGAAAAAAGCTTTTCTGGTAATATTCTTAACGTGTGTTTTAAAGGACAGATCAGGGTCAAATATGACACTTACATTTTTGACTGAGTCACTCTGGGTGATATTACATTTGTCAATGTTCTGAGGAGTTTTTGAGAACAAGTCACGGCATATAGATGGACCAATAACTAACATTTCGGTCTTTTCAGAGTTAAGACGCAAGAAATTGAGTGACATCCACTCTTTTATCTCAGTGAGGCAGGCCTCCAAATTTCCACAGTTTAGTGTGGCAGATGAGATTCCTCTATCGGAAGATCTAGTTGAGTGTCATCTGCGTAGCAATGGAAACTGATAGTATACTTGCAAATAATATCACCTAACGGAAGCATGTAAATGCAGAAAAGAAGGGGGCCCAGTACTGAACCCTGCAGGACGCACTACACTATAATTCCTTTTAAAAAATCAAAAGGGCATTGTCTTGTGATTACACAATCGCACTATGTATGTCACGTCGCAATATCTATTAGATTTCACTTAATCATGCAGCCCCAATACATATATATGTGTGTGTGTGTATGTATGTAGCAGTTTTCTGCTGTCGATGAAACTAAAATATGTTGACCATTTTGATTCCACTTCGCGATTGTGTTTCACATTTAGTTGATTCTTAGAACGGGTTTTCTGTTTTTAAGCTACAAGTTTGATGCCTGAAATGTGGCAAAATGACAAAAAGTTGTGTATATGTATGGGTATCTATCTGTATATAAATATATGGGATCAGTTTTTTCGTCGTAGATGAAACTAAAAATGTTCAATGTTTTGATTCCACTTTTTGATTGTGTCTCATATTTTTTTGATTCTTAGAACAGGTTTTCTTTTTTTAAGCTATAAGTTTGAAGCCTGTAATATGGCAAAGTGACAAAGTTTTATGGGGCCAAAACTTTAGCTGGACACTGTACTTTTAAATATTTTCTAAGAGTAACTTCTACAATATCCATTTATTATTTGCAACTGTTGATTTCTCTTCTTAAGTACTTTCTGAATATCTTTTATTCATGCCTAGTTTAGTTATCCTGACCTTATTTTTCTTTTTGAAGTCTTTATTCTGAGTTTATCCTGGAGTGTCACGTTTTATCTCTTTGAAAATGTTCCCTATGTTTTTATCAATGACAATAAAGACTTTTATTTGTGGATGCATATGTAATTTGTTGAGTTGACAAAATTGAGATGACCTTTTCCAAGATTCATTTGAAATGTGAATGTGATTGAATGAACCCACAAGATGTATACACTTGGATACACGCCTGATAACCAAAGCTTAGCTCTTTAGTTAGCCATCTTAACACCTAAATCCAAACCTCAATTTTCATAGAGTGCAGCTGGTGGGTTACAATGATGTCATGTAAAATATCGTAATAAACTGCTATTCTAACTATGTCAAACTGTACTTCGAGAAAGCAGTGGAATTACCGTAATTCCAGACTATAGTGCGCAGCTGATTATAAGCCACACCCACTACATTTTAAGAGGAAAACCGATTTTGTACTTACACAAGCCGCACCTGTATATAAGCCGCATGCGCCCACATTAAAAAATGTAGCACAAACACAAAATTAACCCAAACCCGACTTCAAGTCCTGCGATTGAAACTGAATGTCCTTCATTAAAGTACACAGTCCAAAAATCACAGCCGGCAAAATGAACGAAAAATGATATCGGTACTTAAGGTTTGATGCAGTCCTGCAGAGTCCGGGTCCCGTTGAAAGTAATCCAAGGAAAAAAGTGTATATTTCCAAAGGTAAGGGTGGGAAAAATGTATATCCACTATTGTCCGCCGCGTCCACAAACACGTCTCACCCTTACTCCACTTCCCGTCAGCCCGTTTTTTTCGCTCCTTTTTTATTCGTCCGTGCAAAACATTAGAATAAGTCTTTAAAATATATACATTACAAAAATATACAGTTGCAAATACATATTATACATGGTTACACATATTTACAAAGAAAGAGGGTACACCGAGAGAGTTTTCAAAGCTTTAATAATAATATAACTTTTATCACAAACTGTGCCTGTGACAGGGGATCTAATGGTAGCAACACGCTAGCATCACGCTCGCAACACAGTAAACGGGTCTGGTAAAAAACATACCGTACTTGTAAAAATCACGGTAAACCGTCCTCATCTTCCCCCTTAGAACTGAAGCCATCAAAGTCGTCTTCCTCAGTGTCGGAAAGAAACTTTGTCATATAGAGGTCGTCCCACGCTCCCGCAGCCTCACTCGCACTGTCGCTGGAAGTCTCATCCACTCCTGATTCTGTGCCCTCCTCTCCGTGACGCAGCAGACCGGCTTTTCGGAACCCGTTGGTGATGGTGGATTTTTTGATGTGCCTTTCTTTTTGCATTTTGCATGATGAGGGTATATTAACGCCAATTCAATTTGTGCACAAGCCAAGAAGTTGCAGTCTTCTTCGGCGCATATATTCCACCGGTCTAAATCTTACCTTTTGTACTCGAGCGCCGCTGGCGGCCGTTAGAAAACTTACATCAATCGTCCGCATCACTGAATAAGCCGCAGGGTTGAAAGTTTGGGGGAAAAGTAGCGGCTTATAGTCCGGAATTTACGGTACATCCAAAACGATTGCGTGATAGCGCCCTTGTGAAGTCATTTATTATCGTAACGCCAGATTTCCAATTAATATATCGTGAAAAAGAAACGGTAAATACAGTGCTTTAACAATCTTTAGAAAGCAAGAAAATAAAACCAGTTAAATTGAGCGTTTTTTAACTGTATTTGGAAAGTTTAGACGTGCAGCTAAATTTCGGTCTTTTAAATTTGAGATCGCTTGCTCATGAAGCTTTACTTGTTGATGATCTTATTCGTGATCACAAATTTAATCTGATTGGTCTGTGTGAAACTTGGTTGAGACCGGATGACTTTTTACCGTTAAATGAGGCCTCTCCTCAAGACTACGTGAGCTGTCATGTAGCAGGTTTTTTGAAGAAGGGTGGCGATGTTGCGCTTATTTCTGAAAAAGTACTCAAATTTACTCCCCGTGCCTCTGATAATTACAAGAAGTTCGAGGCTCTTGTCATTAGGTTCTCTTTAATGTCAATTTATGTAATAACTATCGCGCACCAGGACCATTCTCAGTTTTTTTAGACGAATTTTCGGAACTGTTGTCTGACCTGTCAATGAATGAAACTTTTATTTCAAACATAACATAACAAAGCAAAAAACAAACAACAAATCAAAAAAAGAAAATGAAACAATTAATGTTATCGTACAGGAGTAGGAAGAGGCATATGCTTATTGTCTCCTACCCCCAGACTTCATGCACTGCTCGCACATTCTCAGCGCACAAGAAAATCTAGCCAGCGCACAAAAATGAGGGCTCAAAATTACTAATTAAGAAGCGACTTAAGTCAAAGTTACAGTGCATGAAGGTAAGAATACAAGGGTTACCCTGAAGTTGTGTCCTAAATGCAGTATTTTGAAGTCGAGTCAAAGTAGAACGAAGTTGAGTAAAGTTAGTAGAGTTTGTCGTGAACCGGCTTCTTTGGCTCGGCTCACTAAAAGGAACCTTCTTCTTTCCGGTCCTAAACGGCTCTCCAGGTTGTTTTTGCTTCTTTAATCCCAACATAACCAAATATGTAAAATTATGCACAAAATGACTTGAAGGAAGGGGGTAATAGAACAAAAAAGGAAAAAATACCAAAACGAAAAAGTAGTGAAAAGCTGAGAAAAAAGAAACGAAAAGGAAGAGAAAAAAAGAAGGAAAAAATTAGAAAAAAGCCAGAAAAAAGAAAAGAAAGAAATGTAGGAAAAAAGCAAATAGAAAACAAAAAGATAAAAGTAACAGCTCGGAAAAAATAAACACAATGAGATTTGTTTTAAAGGAATTTTAAAAAAGTAGAAAATTGCGGAAAAAAAGAAGAAAAAGTTTGTGTTGCATTCAAATCATTTCCAATGATATCAAGTGAATCTTGTTGCCAACATTGTACTTCCACTAAGAAATGTGATTAAGTACAGTCCTGTATCTTACAACCGACTCGATAAGGAGTATGGTACTCAGTTTTCATAGACGAATTCTGTGAACTGTTGTCTGACCTATGAATGAATTAAACTTTTATTTCGAACATAACATAACAAAGCAAAAAACAAATCAAAAAAAGAAAAGAAAACACTCAAACAATGTTATCGTACGGGAGTAGGAAGAGGCATATTGTATCCTACCCCCAGACTTCATTAACAATTGCATCCCACACTTAGATCCCTTGTGTTTTTAATTGTAAAAAGCTAGCCGATGACTATACATAAAAACATTGGCTCTGTGGATACACAGTCCCTTCATTATCATCGTCACTATGACTACTTCCATCACTTATTTTATAGACTTTAAAACAGCTCTGCTGGTGTATAAGTCTCTTCATTGTCTAGCACCAAAGTACATCTGTGACATGTTGGTCCCATATGGACCCTAAGAACCTCAGGGACAGGCCTTCTGCTGGGGCCCAGAGCCAGGACTAAATAGAATAGAATAGAATATACCTTTATTGTCATTGTTACAAAATGGGTTAACATGTTGTGACAACGAAATTGGGCACGACACTCCAGTTTCACACATTCACAGTGAGGTAAAAAACCCAAGAGGGTAAAGGAACAGAGATGATAAGGTATGAAACAAGGAGGATAAGGTTATAGTTATAATTTACACAAAATTTACACAAGGAATGTCGGCATGTAGGATGTTACTAATGCTAGTCAATACTAAATAAGAGGCGGCAGTAGCTCAGGAGGTAGAGCGCTTGTCTTGGGATCAAGGGATCCCAGTTCGAATCCCGGCTCGTCCGTGTTACATGTTGAAGTGTCCTTGGGTAAGACACTGAACCCCCATCACCCCCAATAAGCAGGTTAGCGCCTTACATGGCTGCAAGGCCGCTATTGGGAAAATGTGGAGCACATTGTAAAGCGCTTTGGGAAGTCATTGACTTGAAAAGCGCTATATAAATGCAGATCATTTCATTTCATTTAAATATTATTCAGAAAAACTAAATATGAATAAAAATATGATTCACAACCCGTGGTAAGCTTTCTCTCCTGGCTTTGACTAAAAGCAAACTAACATAAAACGTGACAGAAACAAAATGAAAATAAATCCAAACGGCTTGCCGAGATCATTTTTCTGTTCCATGTATTCCGTTACTCCCCAAGCCTGCGCAAAATGTAGCCATTTTATTCATATTTAGTTTCTTTTGTCTTTTATGAGCATATTTGGTATTGGAGTAATCCAAAAGTCATTGAAAGTAATCCAGTTAAAGTAACCCTACCCAGCCCTTAATACGAAGAAAAACACACAGAGGTGACGACACTTGTATTGACCAGTTATGAGTGCCTGGGGGAGAGAGAGAGAGAGAGGGAGAGAAATAGAGAAAGGGAGAGAGAGAGAGACAGAGATGAGAGAGAGCATTTCAAAATAGCCTCATTTCGTTCGCCAACAACACAGCAGAGTGGAACTGTGAGATGTAATGATACTAGGGGGCGATAGAGCACCTAAGAGATGGATGACATCCGAGAAGAAGAGAAGAAGAATCACTGCTGCCATTGTCTGCGGCTTCGTGACGTGTAGCTCCAGTCTTGTGAAGAATCTAACTCCATCCAACTTCATCTAACTCCGTAAAAGTCCAAAGGTGGCTAAAATGTGCGAGAAATGGAAAGGAAATTTAAAAGAGGAGCTTCAGGAAATGCAAGATGACAATGAGCGAGAAGATGGACGGCTAAACCAGGTTAGCATTAGCAAGGAGCTACCATTCGTGTTGAACAGAGCAGGTTAGTCACTTTTATTTCGATTACATTTTTATTTTCCTAAATTTAAACATACTTTCCGATATAAGAGCAATACGCCACTTTTCTGCACGTTCGTGCCAAGTGCGAACTCACAAAGTTTGGGGAAGAAGCACTACACATTAAACCAGGTCTCACAAAGTCCAATTAAGTTAAGATTGTGATCACTCATAAGGTTCTTAATAATAAATAATGCATTGTAATTATTATATTGTTCTCTAGTTCTGCCATAATTAACATATTGTGCAGAACTCTGGGGCAATAATTACTAAAATTCACTCCAGCCCCTTTTTATCCTCCCAAAACGTGCAATTAGAACTAAACACTGGGTAGGATACCGAGATCACACTAATATTTTATTCCTGCAGTTCAAATTATTAAAATGAGATGATTTAGTAAAAATGATCACTGCACAACTGCTATTTAAGGTCAACAAAAATATAGTGCTGGAAAACATCCAAAAATTATTCATTCGGAAAGAGGGAAATTATAACTTAAGGGGCTGTAATAAATTTCATAATCCCAAAGGTGAGAACAACCAGGAAAAGTATATCTGTGTACCTGTCCCACCAAAGATCCACATTCACGCCGGACTGGATGATGAGGTTTTTATTACAGTTTTTGCAAATGAAATGATTCACAACATTAGCTTCTCTGCTGGCTTTGATCTCTTTGATTTCTAAGAGGTGACTTAACATTTTAGTACAACAGAAACAAACGAAAATAAAACAACACCAATCACATTACTGTGCATGTTGAGAGATTTGTCAGCTGTGGTTGTAATGTTTATAATGAACTTTTTTTGTGGAGCACCAAAAGATGTGTCTTACCGTTGGCAGCTCACTCTGTAGACTGCCAACAAACCCCTCCTTCCGGTCACATGTCCAAAGCCAAAACAAACTCCACCCCATACCAGCAGATGGCACTGTTGGACTCATCATTGCAGGACAAATTAGACACATATTTCAGCAGGAATTTCAATAAAACAAAAGTTATTATTACACCCGTTACATGTGTGTCGTGTGTGGAGTCAAACTTTGGAACAATTTACAAGACAAGATCAAACAATGTCCAACAATTCTTTTGTTCAAATTTAAATACAAAAAAACATTCCTCACGAAATACAGAGATGAAGAAAATCAGGTATGAGTGTCGAGGTCTATTGTTCTATATTCTTTATCAATTATCCATTATCCGTTATCGGTCAAATCATAATGCACTACAAAGCCAAGAGGCAGAGACACTTGCTCCCAGCCAAGAGGCTGAGTCAAGGTCCTAGCCACAGGGCCAAGCAGCGATCATTGCGAATGCACCGTTCCCTGAGGTACTGCAATCCCGGGCCGATGCGTGGAGTGGACAGAGCAAGCTCTTATTCCATCTCCCAGTTGCAAACATTCTTAGATAGTATACATTTCAGAACCACTGTTCCGGCGCTAAGGCTAAGCGGCTAGTGGCGTTACAAGTCTTCGGTACCGTCCGTAATCACGGTAAATGTGAACTCTCTACCAAATAAGACCGACGAACTGGCTGTGCTGGTGAAAAACATCAAAGCGTACATGGAGTGCAGTTTGCCGTGTTTTATGGAAACGTGGCTCATGTCTAGCATCTCGGACGCTAACGTGTAGCTACCTGGAGCAACCAGTAGCTACCGTAGCTAACCTCCTCTCAGATTCCCGGCTTAGCGCGTAACGTCATCCTCTCCCTTAAACGGAACTCCGGAAAAAGAAAAATCTCCATCGGCATACATCGCAGGTAATTGACTATGAAATGTATTCAAAATTATTATTATTTCATATCGAAACTGATCAAAATCAATTATATAATTATTAACTCAAAAATATATTGGAATATCTCAAAAAGTTTCCAAATTAAACTGAAAACCGACACTGAATAATATTACTTCAATGATAAAAAAATAAAATGTTTTGTTTCTTATTGTGTCAAATATTGAAAAGAAAACTATGAGGGTTTTCTATGACATTGTTATATTAAATACTTTATTAAATACATTATTGAGCGTTAAAGACCTTTCTTTCGATTATTCAAGTGCACCCAGCAACCCCCAAGAAACCCATGCTAGCAGTGATGTCCGCAGCGCCTACCATTTTCCTTTTAAACTGCTCTAGTTGCAGACACGTCCCTCTAGAAGGGCAACCTGCCTACGGAAACGGGAGCAACCTTTACAACAACCCATACTTACCTGTGAGTAGTGGGAAGCCGAGCAGCGTCTTAGTGTCTTAGCAGCCGGGGGAGAGTTTGCGCTTTCACCGGCGATCGGCAGCAGCGCGACGATAAATAATTGCGCACGGCACAAACCTTACGCCAATCGTCCGAGATATTTACCTGAAACTTTTCAGCTGTTCAAGATGAAAGATCTCTGCCCAGAATTCTGACATAGCAGGAATCTGACGTGTCTCACTCTTACTGTTGGAATGATGTACATAAATTATTCAATTTTACTATCATTTATGCGTGTTATATCTTTGCTTGAAATATTGTGCTCACGAAATAGGATGTTCTCACAAGCAAAAGTTTTCCACTGCACTCTAGAGAGAATCAATGGTGTGAATAAGTTACAGATTTGACCCGAAAAGCCAAGGATCTTTTCTTGAGTAGTGCTAAAGAGAGTTAATCAGTCACATTTCAAATAACAAGTGTTTGTACAAAAACTGGTTTCAACTGGAAATTTAACCTTCAAATGCATTCTTTTGTTTAGCAGTCGAAACCACCTTGTAACTAGGGCGTTCCTTTTCTGAATAAACGGCAAGGTGAGGGAAAGCTGCTTTGGAGTGAGTTGGAGAAACTAACCAAAAGCAGTTTTCCGTTCGCTTCCCTTGCAAGTAAACCAAACACAATTCTCTGTGTCTTTTTTTGTACACAGGTTTTTGTAACAAGTGTTGGGTTGAACCTGACACCCTTTACTGCTTGGGTGCCCCCTGGCGGTCGCTAAAAAAATTCACATATTTGCCGCATCGTTGCATAAGTTGCAAAGTTGAATGCTTGGGGGACAAAAGTAGCGGCTTATAGTCCGAATTTTACGGTATGTAACATTGTGCATTGTCTATCACTTTGTGTTCCTAAACGCCAATATTCAGTAGAGACCAATGGTATTTGTTTTTTGTTATACACATTTTAATTGAGGTTCTGTGTCGTTTCTGTCTCCATTGGTTAGAATTATTACATGAATGCAGTCGATATATTTATACATTTTGTCATTTATCAGTTTCGGTATTATTTCGTATATTCTAAATGATACGAAACCTATGTGTGTCTTGTGTCCCGCAGATGTCAGTGAAGAATTCCTGCCTCCTGTCCGGCAGGAACCAGAGTTTCCTGACATTAAAATGGAGGAGGAGGATGTGGAGCCTGATTGTGTTAAAGAGGAGGGACTTTTCACAGAGTTGCCGGTGACCGAGACCTGTTTAACTACTGGGAGTCAGGTAAAAGATGAAGAAAACTGTCAGGAGCCTTCAAGCATCGGCTCCCGTCATCACGTGAAAACTGATGATGAGGACATGTCCGACTCTGCATACACTGATGGCGAGGAACAGTCAGAAGGTGATAAAACATGTTCTCGGTGTGGGAAAACGTTCCAATTCAAGTATCATTTGAAGTTGCATATGGTAGTTCACGCTGGTGAGAAGCCTTTCTCTTGCTCAATTTGCAGTAAAAAATTTCTCCATGAAAAAAGCTTAAAAATACACACAAGAACCCACACCGGTGAGAAGCCTTTCTTCTGCTTAGTTTGTAGTAAAAAATTCCGCTACAAAGCAAGTTTGAAAAACCACGCTACAACCCACACTGTCGAGAAGCCTTTTTCCTGCTCTGTTTGCGGTCAAAAATTCAGCCGGAAAGAAGGCTTAAAAATGCACACAACAACCCACACTGGTGAGAAGCCTTTTTCCTGCTCGGTTTGCGGTAAAAAATTCAGTCTGAAGGCATACTTAAAAAGACACACAAGAACTCACACCGGCGAGAAGCCTTTTTCCTGCTCAGTTTGTGGTCAAAAATTCAGCCGGAAAGAAAGCTTAAAAATACACACAAGAACCCACACTGGCGAGAAGCCTTTTTCCTGTTCAATCTGTGGTGGAAAATTTGCCCGTAAATCCAACCTAATTGATCACACAAGAACCCACACTGGTGAGAAGCCTTGTTCCTGTTCAGTTTGCAGTCAAAAATTCAAATGTAAAAAAATCTTAAAAAGACACACAACAACCCACACTGTCGAGAAGCCTTTTTCTTGCTCAGTTTGCGGTCAAAAATTTAGCCTGAAGGCATACTTAAAAAGACACACAAGAATCCACACTGGCGAGAAGCCTTTTTCCTGTTCAATCTGTGGTGAAAATTTTAGAAAGAAGGCAAACTTAACATCGCACACAAGAACCCACACTGGCGAGAAGCCTTTTGCCTGCTCTGTCTGTGGTGAAAAATTCAACCGGAAACAACAATTAAAAATTCACACAACAACCCACACTGGTGAGAAGCCCTTCTCCTGCTCGTTTTGTGGTAAATCATTCAGCCAGAAATCAAACCTAAACAATCACACAAGAACCCACACTGGTGAAAAGCCTTTTTCCTGCTCAATTTGCGGTCAACGATTCAGTAGAAAGTATGTCTTACAAGACCACACTAGAACCCACACTGGCGAGAAGCCTTTTTCCTGCTCATTTTGCGGTGAATCATTTAGCCGTAAGGCATACTTACAAAAACACGCAAGAACTCACACTGATGAGAAGCCGTTTGCCTGCTCAATCTGTGGTGAAAATTTCAGAAACAAGACAAACTTAACATCACACACAAGAATCCACACTGGTGAGAAGCCTCTCTCCTGCTCAATCTGTGGTAAAAATTTCAGAAACAAGACAAATCTAACATCGCACACAAGAACCCACACTGGTGAGAAGCCTTTCTCCTGCTCGTTTTGTGCTAAATCATTCAGCCAGAAATCAAACCTAAATAATCACACAAGAACCCACACTGGTGAGAAGCCGTTTGCCTGCAAAGTTTGCGGTCAAAAATTCATTCAGAAAAAGAGTTTGAAAAGCCACGCTAAAACCCACACTGGTGAGAAGCCTTTCTCCTGCTCATTTTGCGGTCAAAAATTCAGGCAAAAAGGAAATTTGAAAAGCCACGCTACAACCCACACTGGTGAGAAGCCTTTTTCCTGCTCAATTTGCGGACAAAGATTCAGTAAAAAGCGAGTCTTACAAGACCACACTAGAACCCATACTGGTGAGAAGCCTTTTGCCTGCTCTGTTTGTGGTGAAAAATTCAACTGGAAACAACAATTTAAAATTCACACAACAACCCACACTGGTGAGAAGCCCTTCTCCTGCTCGTTTTGTGGTAAATCATTCAGTCGCAAAGATCACTTTAAAGCACACGTAAGAACCCACACTGGTGAGAAGCCATTTTCCTGCTCAATTTGTGGTCAACGATTCAGTAAAAAGTATGCCTTACAAGGCCACACTAGAACCCACACTGGCGAGAAGCCTTTTTCCTGCTCATTTTGCGGTGAATCATTTAGCCGTAAGGCATACTTACAAAAACACGCAAGAACCCACACTGATGAGAAGCCGTTTGCCTGCTCAATCTGTGGTGAAAATTTCAGAAACAAGACAAACTTAGCATTGCACACAAGAACCCACACTGGCGAGAAGCCTTTTTCCTGCTTGTTTTGTGCTAAATCATTCAGCCACAAATCAAACCTAAATAATCACACAAGAATCCACACTGGTGAGAAGCCGTTTTCTTGCAAAGTTTGTGGTCACAAATTCATTCAGAAAGTGAGTTTGAAAAGCCACGCTAAAACCCACACTGGTGAGAAGCCTTTTTCCTGCTCAGTTTGCGGTCAAAAATTCAGGCACAAAGGAAATTTGAAAAGCCACGCTACAACCCACACTGGTGAGAAGCCTTTTTCCTGCTCAATTTGTGGAAAAAGATTCAGTACAAAGCATGTCTTAAAAGACCACACAAGAACCCACACGGGCGAGAAGCCTTTCTCCTGCTCATTTTGTGGTGAATCATTCAGCCGAAAGGCATACTTAAGAATACACTCAAGAACCCACATTGACGAGAAGCCTTTTTCTTGCTCAGCTTGCGGTCTTAGCTTCTCAAGTCAAGCTAGAGCTCAGGATCACACATGTGCTGGAGAAAATCATGAGTTTACGACTGCAACAAACTAACAACTTTAGATCTCCGAATAAAAACAGAATTGCATTTAAAAAAATGCTCTTTATTATCTTTACACAGGTGTACCAATATTGGATGGCTTCTCCTTTCAAAATAACAAAGCGATTTAGAGAGGGACTGGCTCAGCAAGGTCTTCGCCTTGATTAAAATACTAGTCATTTATGTTTCCTATGAGTTGTAGATCCTGTTCATCCATTCCTCAGTCAAATCCTAGACGTGACAACAATCCAAGGAATGCATGCTGGTAATCACCACTTCTTTGGGTTTTGCTGACTTTTCTTAGTTTAATTTAATTGATGAATTTGTTTTTAATTTTAAGAGCTTTTAAAGAAACTAGCAGTTGTGTGCCTACCCAACCCGGCTGTTAAACCTACAGCATACACCAGCCTATCAAAATTGTGCATACATTTGCCATGCCTTTATTGGCAAGTGCCATACCACCCTGAGAACGCTCGTGCTCGGAAGTTAAGCTGTGTCGTGCCTGGTTAGTTCTGGGGTGGGAGACCCCTTGGGAATACCAGATGCTATAAATCGGCCATTTGGCGGACGCTCTGCTGAGACAGCACTGACCGTATCCCCCTGGTACATTTGGTGAAAATGACTTTCTCTGATGCGACCATATAAATGAATTTATCTTTAAAAGTTGCTACTGATAGGCCGGCGTTTTTAAAACCTGAACTGTGACGATCTTTGTTGTACACACACTTCGTCACTCCAATAACAATTTAAGTTAAGTCATGTTTATTTGTATAGCCCTTAATCACAAAGAGTCTCAAAGGGCTGCACAGATCAAAGACTATTGCAAACTCTAGACTAGTATGACACAATTCCCTGATCTAAAACCTATATGAGGGCAGATAATACACAGATATTGTCAACATAAAATATAGGTTATTCATATGCAATAGAATAGAAATGTGTTTTAAGCTTAGATTGAAACATTTCCACTGAGGTTGCAGATCGAAACTGAGGGGGAAGAGCATTTCACAGCACCGGGGCCCGAATGGAGAACGCTCTTGAATTAGCAGATTTCTTCTTGGCTCTTGGGATCACTCGTAGACAGTCAGAGCGAAGGCTCCGGACTGGAACATAGGGGGAAATTAAATTTGAAAGAAATGAGGGAGCAAGTCCTTGCATGGTTTTGTATCCTACCAACAAAACCTTAAAGTCACATCTTAAGCTAACAGGGAGCCAATGCAGGTTAGCTAAAATCGGGGTCATGTGATCAAACGTTCTTGTCTTCGTTAAAAGCCTCGATGCAGCATTTTGTACCAGCCTTCGTTTTGGACTTCGGGAGACCGGAGAGTAGTGCATTAGAATCATCGCGACGGGAGGTAACAAACGCGTGAATTATAATCTGCACCCGACTGAGTCAGCATAGGGCGAATTTTAGCAATGTTGCGAAGATGGAAAAAAGCTTTTCTGGTAATATTCTTAACGTGTGTTTTAAAGGACAGATCAGGGTCAAATATGACACTTAGATTTTTGACTGAGTCACTCTGGGTGATATGACATTTGTCAATGTTCTGAGGAGTTTTTGAGAACAAGTCATGGCATATGGATGGACCAATAACTAACATTTTGGTCTTTTCAGAGTTAAGACGCAAGAAATTGAGTGACATCCACTCTTTTATCTCAGTGAGGCAGGCCTCCAAATTTCCACACTTTAGTGTGGCAGATTCCTCCATCGGAAGATCTAGTTGAGTGTCATCTGCGTAGCAATGGAAACTGATAGTATACTTGCAAATAATATCACCTAACGGAAGCATGTAAATGCAGAAAAGAAGGGGGCCCAGTACTGAACCCTGCAGAACACACTACACTATAATTCCTTTTAAAAAATCAAAAGGGCATTGTCTTGTGATTACACAATCGCACTATGTATGTCACGTCGCAATATCTATTAGATTTCACTTAATCATGCAGCCCCAATACATATATATATATGTGTGTGTGTGTGTATGTATTTAGCAGTTTTCTGCTGTCGATGAAACTAAAATATGTTGACCATTTTGATTCCACTTCGCGATTGTGTTTCACATTTAGTTGATTCTTAGAACAGGTTTTCTGTTTTTAAGCTATAAGTTTGATGCCTGAAATGTGGCAAAATGACAAAAAGTTGTGTATATGTATGGGTATCTATCTGTATATAAATGTATGGGATCAGTTTTTTCGCTGTAGATAAAACTAAAAATGTTAAATGTTTTGATTCTACTTTTGGATTGTGTCTCACATTTTTCTGACTCTTCAGATTCAGATTCAGATCTACTTTGTCATTCTAGTACACGTGTATACAGAACGAAATGTCTTAGAACAGGTTTTCTGTTTTTAAGCTATAAATTTGAAGCCTGTAATATGGCAAAGTGACAAAACGTTTTATGGGGCCAAAACTTTCACTGGACACTGTACTTTTAAATATTTTGTAAGAATAACTTCTACAATATCCATTTATTATTTTCAACTATTGATTTCTCTTCTGAAGTACTTTCTGAATACCTTTTATTTATGCCTAGTTATCCTGACCTTATTTTTCTTTTTGAAGTCTTTATTCTGAGTTTATCCTGGAGTGTCACGTTTAATCTCTTTGTAAATGTTCCCTATGTTTTTATCGATGACAATAAAGACTTTTATTTGTGGATGCATATGTACTTTGTTGTGTTGACAAAATTGAGATGACCTTTTCCAAGATTCATTTGAAATGTGAATGTGATTGAATGAACCCACAAGATGTATACACTTGGATACACGCCTGATAACCAAATGCTAGCTTAGCTCTTTAGTTAGCCATCTTAACCCCTAAATCCAAACCTTAATTTTCATGGAGTGCATCAGCTGGTGGGTTACAATGATGTCATGTAAAATATCGTAATAAACTGCTATTCTAACCATGTCAAACTGTATTTCGAGAAATCACTGGAATTATATCCAAAACTGTTGCGTGATAGCACCCTAGTGAAGTCATTTATTAATGTAACACCAGGTTTCCAAATAATATGCAGTGTTCATTTTATCTCTGAAAAATGATGGGTCCCTGGGATTCGCATTCTCAAAAATGTATGGGTCCCAACAGAGATCTATGAGTCCCCAAAATTTAGTGTTATCGCGTTCGAAATTGTAAATCGGCAACAAATGTATAATATAAATCTATATATTCAGTTTTAATCATCACAGTTTATTGGTAAAACAAATCAGTTATCACTTCAGATTTTTCAGTTCACAATATTGTACATTATACAAAATAATATTGCTGAAATATTAATCTTTATATTCATGCAGTTTTAATCATCAGTGAATTGGTAATACAAAGCAGTTATCACTTCAAATTTTTCAGTTCATATATTCTTTGTGGTTTGCTGTCCCGCCACAGTTGTAATGCCTTCTCAAGGTCCAATCCATTATCATCCTCCTCAGATCGTAACCAGGAATATAATTCAGTCCATTTTGGCAGAAAAGTCCTTTTCTTGCTAATATTCTTTTGTTTATTTTCTTTCGTCGAATCGTTCGCGGTCTTCTGAAGAATTTCTCCGCCGTTTTTTCGTGCCGGAATTATTGCCGTTGTTACCACTTTCTGTGTTATGTTTCGACTTATTACCGACACTGAAGAAATTACCAATTTTTTGTTGATTTGCATCGAATACCGACTGTTTTTTCGGAGGCATACTTCTCTTTCACTCGACAACCGCCACAACAATGACGTCATCTCGAAGCAACGAGATCTCGTTTGCCGAGATCGCCGCGAGACCAAAACAACAATGGCGGATCTGCCTGACGAAAGGTTTGGAGTGCGGTAAATCTTTGTCAAAAAAAAAAAAAAAGTAATCGGGTGATAATGACAATTTTGTGTAAAAAAATTTGCGTCCTGGGGACGATGATGCGTCTCGGGCAAACGAGAACACTGAATATGTTGTGAAAAAGAAATGGCAAAATACAGTGCTTTAACAATCTTTAGAAAGCAAGAAAATAAAACCAGTTAAATTGAGCGGTTTTTAACTGTATTTGGAAAGTGCAGCTAAATTTTGGTCTTTTAAATATGAGATCGCTTGCTCATGAAGCTTTACTTGATCTTATACGTGATCACAAATTTAATCTGATTGGTCTGTGTGAAACTTGGTTGAGACCGGATGACTTTTTACCGTTAAATGAGGCCTCTCCTCAAGACTACGTGAGCTGTCATGTAGCAGGTTTTCTGAAGAAGGGTGGCGATGTTGCGATTATTTCTGAAAAAGTTCTCAAATTTACTCCCCGTGCCTCTGATAATTACAAGAAGTTTGAGGCTCTTGTCATTAGGTTCTCTTTTAATGTAATAACTATCGCGCTCCAGGACCATACTCAGTTTTTTTAGACAAATTTTCGGAACTGTCGTCTGACCTATGAATGAATGAAACTTTTATTTCAAACATAACATAACAAAGCAAAAAACAAACAACAAATCAAAAAAAGAAAATGAAACAATTAATGTTATCGTACAGGAGTAGGAAGAGGCATATGCTTATTGTCTCCTACCCCCAGACTTCATGCACTGCTCGCACATTCTCAGCGCACAAGAAAATCTAGCCAGCGCACAAAAATGAGGGCTCAAAATTACTAATTAAGAAGCGACTCAAGTCAAAGTTACAGTGTTATGAAGGTCAAAATACACGGGTTCCACTGACGTTGTGTTCTAAATGCGGTATTTTGAAGTCGAGTCGAAGTAGAACGAAGTTGAGTAAAGTTAGTAGAGTTTGTCGTGAACCGGCTTCTTTGGCTCGGCTCACTAAAAGGAACCTTCTTTCCGGTCCTAAACGGCTCTCCAGGTTGTTTTTGCTTCTTTAATCCCAACATAACCAATTATTATGTAAAATAATGCTCAAAATGACTTGAAGGAAGGGGGGAATAGAACAATAAAGAAAAAAAATACCAAAATGAAAAAGTAGTGAAAAGCTGAGAAAAAAGAAACAAAAGGAGTATGGTACTCAGTTTTCGAATTCTGGGAACTGTTGTCTGGCCTATGAATGCATGAAACTTTTATTTCGAACATAACATAACATAGCAAAAAACAAACAACAAATCAAAAAAAGAAAACAAAACACTCAAACAATGTTATCGTACGGGAGTAGGAAGAGGCATATGCTTATTGTATCCTACCCCCAGACTTCATTAACAATTGCATCCCACACTTAGATCCCTTGTGTTTTTAATTGTAAAAAGCTAGCCGATGACTATACATATCAACATTGGCTCTGTGGATACACAGTCCCTTCATTATCATCGTCACTATGACTACTTCCATCACTTATTTTATAAACTTTAAAACAGCTCTGCTGGTGTATAAGTCCCTTCATGGTCTAGCACAGGGATGTCAAACTCAATTGCACAAGGGGCCAAAATTCAAAAAACACTTAAGGTCGTGGGCCAACCAGGATAAATATTTATTGAACACACAAACTGAATGTTTTTGGAACATAAGTATGAATAAAAACAGACAAGAATATTACATTTAAACCTCAAATCACTAATACAGTATTTGTTATTTTGCTGTAAATAAAAATCTCTCGTTAAATTATACAACTTAGAACTTAACTTAAACAACTTAACATTAAAATAACATTCAAATTCATTTGCTCCTATGTCAATGTATAGATTTAAAAAAACTTAAATGTCCCAAAAGATTTTGCTTTCCTTAATATATCCCCTGTCAAAACTAGAAATATGAAAATGCTACACAAATTATTTTGTAAAAACGTCACAACATTCTGAGAACAGGGAGCCTGATATGCTTACCTTTGGCGCAGAGGGAGTAGGGCGAGAGATGGGAGGGAGTGCTTGCACTTTTTGCATCGCTCCACCCATCCCTCCCACTCACCCAATCAAATAACTCTAAGTTATCTTCCGGTGTTTTGGTGTATTTACAATGGATTCATCAAAAAGTATCCAAACACTGAACACAGATTATATAGTGAGCTTTTATATAAAGGATTATTTAGCGTCGTACAGCCAAAACGAGTGTTTTGTGTGTCACCTTGACTGTAAATTGTAGTGAAAACGTGACTTATATATTCTAAAAAGTTCTGCTTTGTATTTCAGCTTTGGTTTGGCTTTGCCTGTATCTGAACAGGGTCCATGGCTCAAGTTTTGAACGAGATGGTGAAAATTTGCATGCAATTAAATTTGTCTCTGAGCCATAGGTACTCATAGAAAGAGCCATATCTGGCTCGCGAGCCATAGGTTCCCGACCCCTGGTATATAGTATAGTATACGTCATATATGAAGGAATAGGTAGAGTGACTAAAACGTCAGAATATGATGTCCAGGGATGAGACGGCATTGTTCATATTGACGGGCCATTAATAACAATAATGTCAATTGGTCTTGCGGGCCGGATATGATTACACGGCGGGCCGGATGTGGCCCGCGGCCCGGGAGTTTGACACATGTGGTCTTGCACCAAAGTCCATCTGTGACATGTTGGTCCCATATGAACCATCTCGGATCCTGAGAACCCCAGGGACAGGCCTTCTGCTGGGGCCCAGAGCCAGGACTTAACAGGCTGAAAACAGCTCTGTTCAACTGTGGATGCAACTTAAAGGGTTCTATCTGCACTCTTCATTTTTACTTTATTTTATTCCATTGATTTTATTATGTTTTATCTGTGGTTTTAATGCAGTTTAAAAACCACATTTTAAATTTTCAATGTCTTTTCTTCTATGTTTTAACGGTAATTGTGTGTTTTTAACCTGTCTCTTTGCCATTTCTGTAAAGCACTTTGAATTGCCTTGCGTATGAATTGTGCTATACAAATAAACTTGCCTTGCCTATTCTACCATCATCAAGTCAGGTCAAGTCAAATTTATTTATATAGCCCTTAATCACAAAAATGTCTCAAAGGACTGCACAAGATTACAATGACACAATTTCCTGATCTTACACCAACATGCGGGCTAGGAACAACTCAAAACCTAAGCGTGAGGAAAAAGAGAAACCTTGAGAAGGGACCTCACAAGTGGTATCCCCGTTCCAGGATGACCAGGGTGAATTACATTTAGCATTACAGTACACAAACATAGTAAATACTAGGTAACATGTTGAAAATTTGTCTGGAGAGTGCATGACAGCAGCGACGCCGCCAGCCTGTAAACTAATCCAGAAAGTCTATGACGGCCACGAAGCAGCTTCCCATCTCTGCCAGCTGGTCCATGCAGGCGTTCACATGCTTCAGGTCAAACGCTGGTCCGCTGACTCATCTCCAAATCGTCCTTCTCCCTCTTATCACCACCAGGCAGGCTGTCGGAAAAAGACAGGACAATACAGAATGTGAAGTGGGCATCAATCATAAGCTTTGGAATAGAAGCCTTGACTTAAAAACTTCCTTTGAGGTTGCAGATCTTATCTCAGGAGGCAGGGCGTTCCATAGCACCGGGACCTCGATGGAGAAAGCTCTCGAGCCTGCAGACATCTTGGCTCTCGGAGTCACAAGTAGACCGGCATTTTCCGAGCGCAGGAACATTGGGGGAAATCAAATCAGAGAGATAAGAGGGTGCAAGTCCATGCAAACATTATTGTTATTTCCATACATTTTCAGCATCTTGTATATCTATTATGATAACTTAGTTCTCTTGGGTGCTCATGGTGTAACCGACTGCTATGTGGCGTGTGTTGTGCGGCATACAAGTATCTTTGGACCTGCTACCTTCGGGGGTCCGACCCCAGGCAGCAGGACCACCGTTCTAGATTGTCCTAAACCATGCATTAAAAAGATACGGGAGCTTGAGCCAGATGCCCTCAGCATCAAACTCTTACTTGTCTGCCCGAACTCTGATATGTGCAGGTATGTCTGTTTTGTGTTCTTTTTAAGATGTATATCAATGTGATTGTATCCCCATTTAGTTTTCACCATCATCACCCACACATATATCACCTCAGAGTTTTTTGTTAATAAATATAGGTCCAGATTGTGATGGAATATTATAATAGGATGGTGACAGTTATATAAATACAATGTTCATCATTAGCAATAACCATAGACAGTGGATAATGATCATGATAATAATAACATAATAGTCGTTGCAATTATAAAAAGCTTAATTATTAGCTTGACCCATCTGCAGATAAGGCTTCTGCTCACGTACATATGGAAACCAATAATTGTAATAATAGCCATAAAAGTCACATAAATGTTATCATATTCATCATCATAATAAGTTAGAATAATACAATATTAATTTAGTTTAGTTTTACCCATCTCTTTTATAATGCTAGTCAACACTAAATAAGGGGCGGCAGTAGCTCAGGAGGTAGAGCGCTCGTCTTGGGATCAAGAGATCGCAGTTCGAATCCCGGCTCGTCCGTGTTACATGTTGAAGTGTCCTTGGGTAAGACACTGAACCCCTATTACCCCCAATAAGCAGGTTAGCGCCTTACATGGCTGCAAGGCCGCTATTGGGAAAATGTGGAGCACATTGTAAAGCGCTTTGGAAAGTCATTGACTTGAAAAGCGCTATAGAAATTCAGATCATTTCATTTCATTTAAATATCATTCAGAAAAACTAAATATGAATAAAAATATGACTCACAACCCGTGGTAAGCTTTCTATCCTGGCTTTGACTAAAAGCAAACTAACATAAAATGTGACAGAAACAAAATGAAAAGAAATCCAAACGGCTTGCCGAGATCATTTTTCTGTTCCATGTATTCCGTTACTCCCCAAGCCTGTGCAAAATGTAGTCATTTTATTCATATTTAGTCTCTTTTGTCTTTTATTAGCTTATCTGGTATTGGAGTAATCCAAAAGTAATGGAAAGTAATCAAGTCACATGAGTGCAATACTGTAGTACTGTATACTAAATGAATACAGTACTCCCCCAAATAGTAAAAGAGGTTCTTAGTTGTAGCTCCGCCCACTTTCTTTGTTCTTCCGGGTCACTCTCTGGTTGTTTCCGGTGGCATGGCGTTCCGCTCCGGCTGTGTGGAAAAGCTACATTTAACCGTTTAAGAGTTCACGGTGAGTCTTAAATGTGGCTAAAATGTATTTCAGAGGGAAAGAATATTTCGAAGAGGAGCTCGAAGAAGAGACCGAGCGAGAATATCGACGGCTAAACCAAGTTAGCATTAGCTAGCATTTACGAGTTGAGATGGTCAGTTATTTTCCACTCCCCAAGTCAATTTTACTCTATATTTCGTCACATTTCTATTTCATATTATTCATGCGACTGCTCGGGAGTTTGTTTGTCTGATGTAATTTCGAACTACAGCCCTCTCCCTAAACCAGCTCACCAAATTAGCGGTTTAGCTTGTAAGCTAGCTATTTACAGTGGGCATGCGAGTAGGTAACTTAGCCACTAGCTAGCCGTCAACTCTCTCTATCAGGGGTGTCAAACTCATTTTACCTCGGGGGCCACACGATAGAACAAACATTCTCTTGGGGGTCGGACTAGTATATTAGAAAGAAAGAAAAAGAGAGAAAGAAATAAGACAAATCAAATGGGATAAAAAGAGAAGTTGTGAGAGAGGGGGAAAGAAAGGGAGAGGGAGAAAGAAATCCAAAGAGAAATAGAAAGACAGAAGGAGAGAAAAGAGAAAAGAAAGCTCAAAGGTTAGGAAGAAGGAAAGAGAAAAGGAAAAAAGGAAGTTAGAGCAAAAGAGGTAAAAAGACACAGAGAGAGAAAGAGGCAAAGAGCAACAAATGAAGAGAAAGAGAGTGAAAGAGACAGAGTGAGGGAAAAGGGGTGGAAAATAGAGAGGGAGAGCGAATGTGAGAAACAAAATAGATATAAAGACAAATAGTGAGAGAGGGGGAAAGAATGATATCCAAAGAGGAATAGAAAGAGGGAAGGAGGGAATGAAATGATCTGCATTTATATAGCGCTTTTCAAGTCAATGACTTCCCAAAGCGCTTTACAGTGTGCTTCACATTTCCCAATAGCAGCCGTGATCTGTGCAGCCATGTAAGGCGCTAACCTGCTTATTGGGGCTATCGGGGTTTCAGTGTCTTACCCAAGGACACTTCGACATGTACACGGACGAGCCGGGATCAAACTGGGATCCCTTGATCCCAAGACGAGCGCTCTACCTCCTGAGCTACTGCCGCCAAGAGAGAAAAGAGAAGGAGAGAATGGGAGAAGGAAAGAAGGGGAAAGCAGGAGAGAGCGAAAGAGAGAAAAGGAAAAATGAAAGAAGGTCAAAAGGACACAGAAAGTGAAAGAGAGACACAGAGAGTGAGAGAAAAAGGGAGGAAAAGAGAGAGAGAGAGAGAGAGAGAGAGAGAGAAAGAAATACAAGTACACCGTCTTTGTGAGAGGCACCTGGCTTTGGCAACATCAAGTGGACATATTTAGACCTGCAGCTCGTTTTTCTCTTGCGCTTCTCTGAGCGTTGTCTCGCGGGCCGGTTTCAATCCCTGAGCGGGCCTGATCTGGCCCGTGGGCCGCCTGTTCGACACTGTTCTGTAGAAGGAAAAAATACATGCAAATAGAGTTAAGTAGAATAATACATTTTCTTATCCAAATTATGAATTCATTTTCTGCATTAAATGATTGTTGGTAATATACGGATTAAAGGGATAACCACAAACCTGTCTTTTTTATTTTCTCCTTTTATACTTCCTTTTTTCTTAACTTCTTAATACAACAAAATAATTCGTAATATAATGAATGCATCAAAGCAAGTGAGCCGTTGGAGAGCCGGCTCTCTTTAATGAGTTGAGCCGAAAAAGCCGGTTCTCTAAAAAGAGAATCTATCTATCTCTCTATCGTGTGTTTGTGTATGAGGTGTTTGGGGTTGTTGGGTGGGGACAAAGGATTGCATTGTCTTACTGTACACTGAGTGTTTTTATATCTCATATTAAAAGTAGAAAGAGAAGAAAGGCAATGGAGCCGATGGTCAACTCTGTTGAAGTGCCTTTGCGCAGTGTGTTTATTATTTTTTTTTTTTCCAATTTGACCTTGGTTAGAAACCACTTGACATTTTTTGCTTCAGTCAAAAGTCCCAGGACTGTTTACATGAAAAATATTCTCTTATTTGGGTTGTAAGTTGCTAAAAATGTTGCTGTCATTTCTAAATAGACAAAATGTATGTACATTTTGGCAGTTGATAATGTTTTTTTTCTTTCTTTATAGATTGACGCCATTGAAGCAAGTGATGGCAGCCAGACTTGACTTTGAAGAAGGTAAAATTCTAAAAACTGCTTTCAGGGTCGGTAGCGTTACTTTAACTGGATTACTTTCAATTGCTTTTGGATGACTCCAATACCAAATATGCTAATAAAAGACAAAACTAAATAGGAATAAAATGATGACTCACAACATGTTGTAAGCTTTCTCTCCTGGCTTTGATCTCTTTGATCTGCGGCAAAACGAACATCAAATGCAACAGAAACAAAATGAAAATCAATCCAAACAGCTTGCCAACATCATTTTTGCCGTTCCATGTATTTCGTTACTCCCCGAGCCTGCAAGAAATTTATTCATTTTATGACGGGGTCAGCAGGTGGACGGCGGTCACTCACACCGCTCACCTAGCTCGGTTCGTGGGGACCGAGAGCGCTTCTGCTCCGGCCGTAACAGCTCTAACCACTCCTCTCCTCTTGACCTTGGCGTCGTCGTCATGGACTTGACGAGGTTGGTGGCGGACCCAGGACATTTCATCAATCGGGCAGTCAGGTACACAGGGGAGAGCCTCAGCCAGGCAGATAAGACCGACTTAGACCCCGAACTGGAGAGTCTCCTTACTTGGATGCCACCAAGACTTGGACAGACCTGATCATTTCACAGACGAAGGCCTTGTTGCAGCCCAGCACAACACCACGGCTTGAAGAGCGACTGTACGAGCATCTCGATTGGCCCGCCTCCTCCCGGCCTCGCCCTCAAGAGGTTTTAGGTGACCAAATGATTCAGGCCGGGTTTGAGTGTAATGCACTACTCTGCGGTCTCCCGTAGTCCAGAATCAAGTCTCTTCAGCTAGTACAAAATGCCGCAGCGAGGCTTTTAACTAGGACAAAAAAGTACGATCACATCACACCGATTTTGGCTAACTTGCATTGGCTCCCAGTTAGCCAAAGATGTGACTTCAAGGTTCTCTTAGTATCGTACAAAATCATACATGGACTTGCTCCCTCTTATCTTTCAGATCTGATCTGCCCCTATGTCCCGGTCCGAAGCCTACGATCTGAGAGTGCCGGTCTTCTGGTGATCCCAAGAGCAAAGAAGTGTTCTGCGGGTTTGAGAGCGTTCTCCATCCGGGCACCGGTGCTGTGGAATGCTCTTCCCCCTGAGATCCGATCTGCGACCTCAGTGGAAATGTTTGAATCTAAGCTTAAAACTCACTTCTACTCCATTGCATATGAATAACCTACTCTTCTTGTCGGTTGAAAATAGTCTGTGTAATATAGTGTAACAATCTGTGAAGCCCTTTGAGACTCTTCGTGATTTAGGGCATCTCAAATAAAAATGACTTGACTTGATTCATATTTAGTTTATTTTGTCTTTTATTAGCATATTTGGTATTGGAGTAATCCAAAAGTAATTGAAAGTAATCAAGTTAAAATAACCCTACCCAACCCTGACTACTTTCAGAAGTATGAAAAATCTCTTAATTCCCGGTAAATGAACATGGTGGTCGACCAAATAAATGGTGCAATTGTGTCTGTTAATAGAAGCATACATGGGGCGGCAGTGGCTCAGGAGGTAGAGCGCTCGTCTTGGGACCAAGAAATTGCAGTTCGAATCCCGACTCCTCCCTGTTACATGTCGAAGTGTCCTTGGGTAAGACACTGAACCCCTAATACCACGAATCAGCAGGTTAGCGCCTTACATGGCTGCATGGCCGCTGTTGGGAAATGTGAAGCACCCTGTAATAAAGCGTCTTGACTTGAAAAGCGCTCTATAAAATCAGATCATTTCATTTGAATGTGGCCTCTTCTCTACACTCAATCTCTAGGGTAGTTTGCATCTTCATTGCATGCTTCCAAGTACCACTTGTAAATGTAAAGGGTCTGCATTTATATGGCGCTTTTCAAGTCAATGAAGACCTCCCAAAGCGTTTAACAATGTGCTTCACACTTAGCCATTCCCACACACACTCACACACCAATAGGAAGTCATCCATGCCACGCGCCTACCAGCTTATTGGGGGCATTAGGGATTCACTGTCTTGCCCAAGGACATTTCAACATATAACACGGAGGAGCCGGGAATCGAACCTGCGACCTCTTGATCCAAAGACGAGCGCCCTACCTCCGGTGCCAATGCCACCCTTGATGTCATAATTGATGAATCTGTCACTTTTGTCTTTCGATTCATTTTTTCAATGACGAATCTGATTTCTTAAATACCGTAAATTCCGGACTATAGAGCGCACCTGATTATAAGGCGCATCCACCACATTTTAAGAGGAAAACCGATTTTGTACTTACACAAGCCGCACCTGTATATAAGCCGAATACGCCCACTTTGTAAAAATGTAACAAACACAAAATTGACCTAGACCCGATTTTAAGTCCCACGATTGTAACTGAATATGAGATTCTAAAAGTGTCGTCATGTGACGGTAGTATTAGTTCCGAGATGTATCGGCATGTGACGGTCAAATGGTGTCCATTTGCAACGCGTTAGTTGTGAAATATGTGCACCATGCTCAGTTGATTTTTGAAATTGGGAGATGGAATAAGAGCTTGCTCTGTCCACTCCACGCATTGGCCCGGGATTTCAGTACCTCAGGGAACGGTGCATTCGCAATGATCGCTGCTTGGCCTTGTGGCTAGGAACTTGACTCAGCCTCTTGGCTGGGAACAACTGTCTCGGCCTCTTGGCTTTGCAGTGTATTATGGTTTGACCGATAACGGATAATTGATAAAGAGTATAGAACAATAAACCTTACAAAATCCCCCCCCTGAGAGTGTGATTGTGCTGACGGTGTTGAATGGTGCAGAGACTTGGAGCCTGAACGCAGATTTGAGAAGGAAATGAAATGTTTTTGAGATGAAGTGTTTGAGGAGTATGTTAGGAGTGACAAGATTGGATTGATTGAGAAATGAAATTGTGTGGGACAGTGTAAGGTGGGCTTGGGGTACTTCCCCAAGCGTGTGAATTTCTAAACCAGATTGTATCACGTTTCTGTTTCAAATATTGGTACCGCCCAAGGGGGCGTTTCTTTCTTTTTCTGTCTTTGTTCTACCTAAATAAATGCAGTTTGGTGGGGGAAGGGCCCCCCAGAGTTAGGAGCACGGCCAAGGAGATGGACGTAAGTTCCTCCTCTCCTGGCCCCACCCATCTTCAACAGGCAGCTGTAAAAAAAGGTCGAATGCCTGGTGTATTTTTCTAGCGTCAGCAAATTTAGATAGCTCTTCCACGACATGTAAGAGGTCGATTTAGACCCCACAGATAGAACTGGAGTAGTAGCGGAACTGAGCAAGCGTGTGGATAAGAGAGGGCTCTGTTGGTTTGGACACATGGAGAGGATGGATGAGGAGTGAATATTGAAGAGTATCTACAGAGCAGAAGTCAATGGAAGGAGACCAAGAGGAAGGCGTGGATGGATGGTGTTATGAATGCACTGCAGGAAACAGGTCTTAATGTAGTGGAAGCTAGAGCTCTTGTTGGTGATGGGAACGAGTGGAGAGGTGTTGTGAAAGGATAGTTGGATGTTTGGACGCGTTCTAAGGAATGGGGAGGGCACCTGTATGATGCGGCAGGGGTAAACCAGTGAAAGCTGTCGGGCCCTGCTGTTGAACAGAGTGTGTTGTGTCACCCTGACCCGAGTGACATGGCCGCTTTCTGGTGTCCCGTTTCATCTGGTGGGACGAAAGCATGACCAACTCGGGTGCCGAGGTGCTTAACTTGTGGGTGTTTGAGCATTTGGGTTGGCCATGGTCCAAAGAATTTGTGTGTGGTTTTCTTTTTTGCTATGTTTTCCCTTTTTTAAAAAAAAAAATCTTTGTTTTTGTATCTGTTTGTCTTGCTGTTGGTCACCCCTCTCGGAGGGATATGACCAAGGTAGATAGATAGATAGATCTTTTTTTGTTTAAGAGTTCAAATCACAAGGGAATGTAAATAAACACGCCAGAGAAAAGATACTCGAAAATAGCAGATATGATTAGTGGGAATGGCCTTCTGCTTGTGGGAAAGATATACGGAACAAATGTGACGTTTTAAGTTGGAAGTAGAGGTCGATCGATTATCGGCACCGATATTTGAATTTAACGGATATCTGTCTTGGCTTTTTTTTTTTCATTCGACTTGCCGGTTATTCAGGCTCAGATGCGTTTGAGCCTCTCTCTCCGACGGACCTGCTCCTCATTCCTTCGCTGAAATTTCAATTGCTTTTTGCACCTTTTGTTCGAGGTTAATTTGTATTTGTTTATTGTAAAATGAAAATCAGGGACCTGGTTAAGTTTGCATGTACCTTCATATGAGTTGCTGCTAAGCTTCATTTTGTTTCCTGTACTGTTATTTTTTTGGTTTAGGTGAAAGATTAGTCGTGTCAGTTGTGTTGAAATTCTAGTTTATTGACCGTAAAAGGTTTCAGATAGCTATTAGTTTTATTTGAAGTTATTACAAATATTATTTTTCTTTTAGCATATTTAAAAAAAATGACGCCAATTATTAAGCTTTTACAGCAAATGAATATTGGCTCCAAATATGGGTTATAGGACTCCTCTTAATACTAATAATCGCTATCGGTCTTGAAAATCCCATATGGTTTGAAGCCACTGTCAATTTTGTAGGAAGAAAGATGAAAATGTAAAAGAGTTAAATGAAAAAAAGGATTCGTGTTGGAATAAAATGTGATTGTTCTACATGCAGTATTTACTTGGACAGTAATGATGTTTGAAAATAAGGCAGCAGGAGAGGAAGCCATCTTTCTCAATATTGTAATTAGAACCTCGAAAGAATTAAGGAAGGCAATAATGTTCCATATCCAATCAAGATTTTTCAAGGCATATGATTTCAAATCAACTATTTCAAGAAACTGTAACGTAATCATGACCGAGATATTTGAAGATGTAAAGTTGTCTGTCTTGCCAAGGACAATTGCTTTTCCGTCCTTTGTACATCTTTAGAACCATCACAACGTCTTGCTCTTAAAACAATTCTCCAAATGTGCCAGCATAGCGAAATCAAGTAGACGCAAAATCGAAAGAAAACCCTCTCATTGCCATCGACCTTACAATTTCATTATGCAGCTAGACTCAGTTTTTTTCCTGATATTGCCTTTTGATGTGAATATAAACAGCGAGAGGGTTTTCATTGAATTATCTTTATTGTCATTGATAACAACGTAGTGTTCATGACAACACCGTTCCACGTGGCACTCCAGGAGAAACATGGCATAAAAGGCAGGGGTTAAAGAAACAAATGTGCATTTTCCTGTAAAGAATATGTTGTAGTAAATATTCATTTAATTGTTTAATTGGTGTAAATACATTTTTTTTATGTGTGTAGAGATGTTCAAAAACTATGTCTTGTGTCCTGCAGATGTCAGTGAAGAGAAGCTTCTTCCTCGGCAACAGGAGACATTGTTGCCTGGCGTGAAAAAGAAGGAAGAGGAGTTTTTAGAGACGCTGGACATTAAAAAGGAGGAGGACGTTTTGGAGCTTGATAACGTCAAAAAGGAGGAGGAGGTTTTGGAGTCTGTTGACATTAAAGAGGAGGAGGAAGATTTGAGAGCGTTTCCGGCGACTGGGGCCTGTTTAACCGCCGAAGATCAACATGAAAAGAACAAGGAGACAGTGTCTCCGAGCAGAAGCTCCGAGACAACAGATGATGACGACACGTCCGACTCTGCAAACAATGATGGCGACAAAGAGTCGGAAGGTGATAACGCATCTCACAAATGTTCGCAGTATGGAAAAACGTTTAGGCGCAAGGATCATCTGAACTCTCATATCATTGTCCACACTGGTGAGAAACCCTTTTCCTGCTCAGTTTGTGGTCAAAAATTTAACCTGAAAGGGAACCTAAAAATACACATACGAACCCACACAGGGGAAAAACCTTTTTCCTGCTTGGTTTGCAGTCGAAAATTCACAGAGAATGGGGCCTTAAAAAGACACACAAGAACCCACACTGGCGAGAAACCTTTTTTCTGCTCAGTTTGTGGTCAAAAATTCAGCCATAAAGAAAGTTTGATAAAACACACAAGAACCCACACTGGTGAGAAACCTTTTGCCTGCTCAGTTTGCGGCCAAAAATTTAGCCAGAGAGAACATTTGAAAAGCCATTCAATAACCCACAATGGTAAAAAACATTTTAACTGCTCAGTCTGTGGTAAGACATTCAGCTACAAAAGGAGTTTACAAAGACACACAAGAACCCACGCTGATAAAAAACCTTTTGCTTGCTCAGTTTGTGAACAGAAATTCAGCCAAAAGGGAAGTTTAAAAGTCCACACAAGACCCCACACAGGTGAAAAACCTTTTGCCTGCTCATTCTGTGGTCAGAAATTTAGTGAAAAAGGAACTTTGAAAACCCACACAAGAACCCACACAGGTGAAAAACCTTTTGCCTGCTCAATATGTGGTCAAAAATTCTCTCAAAATTCGAGTTTACAAAGACATACAATAACACACACTGATGAGAAACCTTTTGCTTGTTCAGTTTGTGGCAAAAAATTCAACCAAAAGGGAACTTTGAAAACCCACACAATAACCCACACTGGTGAAAAACCCTTTGCCTGTTCAATTTGTGGTCAAAAATTCCCCAGGAAATTGTGCTTAAAAAGCCACAAAAGAACTCACACTGGTGAAAAACCATTTTCCTGCTCAGTTTGCGGCCTAAAATTCGCTGGGAAAGGAAATTTAAAAATTCACACTAGGACCCACACTGGTGTAAAACCTTTTGATTGCTCAGTTTGTGGTCAAAGATTCAGCGATAAAGGAAACCTAAAAAAACACACAAATACCCACACCAATGAGAAACCGTATTCCTGTTCAGTTTGCGGTCAAAAATTCTCTTGCCAGGCCAAAGTTCGTCGTCACAAGTGTGTTGATGAGAACAGCAGTCGTCACTTTTCTTGAAATGAGCCGATAGTTTGAATTTACTCCTTAAAATAAAAACAAACCACTGAATAGCTAGTCGCTTTAATTTTATTTACTTGGATCAAAATCTAATTTGGTGGTTACCGTTTCGCCAAGCAGGTTGTCCTCACAATTTCTCACCCAAATTATTTAGATGTAGCTTCATGTTGCATCTAGCATTCATCATGAAGAAAGCAATACCCTAAACGTTCTTTATCTTTAGCTTTAAGTTATCGACTTTTCAGTTCATTGATATGGATAATGATTGATCGGTCCAGAAGGAAAATATTGACACACAGATAATACCCATGCGTTTGATTCAAACAAATTACGCTTTTTTACATGTTAATTTGTGAATTTAGTTATCTTGTATCACATGTAAGGATATATGTAATCTGAATTTGTGACTGGATATTGTGCCATGGACGAGATCCATTTTCAACCAAATACTGTGATTTAACAATTGCATGGATTTAGATTTGACTACAAATCAAATTTCTTTTTTTTTGGATTTTATTTCGTTTTTAAAGTGTAAAATTCTTGTAATCGTGCCCTAGTATTTAAGGGGACAAGAACTAAACTTGAGCCTTTTACCATCAGCCCTTGTAATGGGGGTTTTAGGGTTCTCGTACTCTTTTTGTGTCCTGATTTGAATGCAAACTTATTCTCGAAATGAAATGTCTTCAGGGATCAGAATTTTCCGCGGATTTCCGCTGTTTTTGAACCCCAAAGGTCATTCCCGTAAATCGTCTAAATTCGATGAGAAAATATTTTGGGGGGGGGTGAGGTATGATGCGTGACTGTTTCATCACCCCAAGTTAGCAGTTAGAGATTGCGAGAAAAATCGGCAAAAAGAAGCGCAGCGCATTAGATCTATAACACACAACGTGGTTTAGCTAACAAATAGATCGACTCCTACCATTGGTCGATAGGTTCGCTGATAACCGATCAGCTGAGCTTTTGTTCAGAGCATTGGCTTTCTCAAACATGGCGCTCCTTCCGGTCTTTTCAAACGGTGAAACGAGTGTTTGAAAAAGTAAATATGAAAATACTAAGAAAAGAAGACGAGGCTTTTGTCTCCGAGATTGATAAAGGAATCAAGAATAAATTGAAGTGGTCATGGCTGTCACAGTAAACGTTAAAATCGGCGCAAAGATCGAGAAAGTTACAGAAACTTTGAGCCAGTTCATCGCAAAGTGTGATGTTCCAGGGAAAGCAAAGTGTCTATACTGTGTCGATCTGATCAATTATGATACGCGAGGATGTGTGGCACTGATCGATCATGCTAAAATGAACAAGCACGAAGCAAAAATAGCTTGCCGGCGATCAAATTATGCACTCGGATCCGCATTTAAAATCGGCAGTGAAACTAACAGTAACACCACCGGTTCAACATTATTGGCCGTTCCAAATCCTTCCACTTCAAATACTAGCAGCAGTCAACCACTGGTTCCCCTGTGTGACAGAAAATCCCAATCTGAGGTATTTATAAATCTATTTATTTATGAAATGATTTTATCTTTTGTGTTTATACAATATTTAGAACAGGATAAACAAAATTTATGACATGTATTTTCTTTAAGCATGTTCAGTTTGTGCATTCTATTTTCAAATGAATGATGAATGGTTATTAATGTATATATTTTCATATATATTGTTGATTAGTAGCTAAATACAAGGTCCATCTTCATCATCAAAACACAACAACAATGGTGATGGTTGTAACATTGTAACCCCCCAATTGTTTTAAACATCTTAAAACTGAAAAAAATACATGGTTTCTGTTTTGTTGGATTTAATTCATTCTAGTGCAATTTTCACATAGCAAATAAGATAAATGCGGCCCCTGGACCCTGGCTATTTCAGCTGAAAATGAAAATCTCCATTCTGATCCCTGTGTCTTTGTTGTCATATTAAACTGTAATTGTCTCATTACATTTTGATTATATTTTTTAATGTCTCTGCAATATGGACATCAGGGGTCAGCATCCTTTTCGGTGTGGAGTGCCACTTTCAAATTTTCTCGTAAAGTGTGCCACACCAAGATTAATGACTCGCACAACATTTTTTTCATATCCAAGAGAGCTGTCATTTTACACCTGTCCAAATATACAACATGGATAGATATTTTAATCGTACAACCCAATGTTTTTCAACCCTTTTTGAACCAAGGTACACTTTTATTTATATAAAAGTTCCGAGCCACACCGTCCGTCATAAATGTTTGAAAATGAAGTTATGTCAAATATTTCACTGAACTACACCATAAGCAGATATTTAGTATATAAAAAGAAAATAATACTTCAAATGAAAAAGAATGATACGCTTTATGTTTTTATTTTTTACAGTGCAATCTTAAACCGCTTTCTTAAACAAATTAAGAAATGCACTGTGCTACCTCAAGAGCAGATAATTAGTACACAAAAAGTATATAGAAATCGACTGCCACCTACTGATATGGATGACTATTACAGTTCCCCGTCTGAAGATAGCAAAAATACTAAATAATGGCCTGATTTTTTTTGAAAGATAAAATTGGGCAAATTCCAGCGGCACACTAGACAAGGTCTCACGGCACACTGGTTGAAAAACAACGGTATAACTGATCAATTTATCTTCCACTATTCTTGTTCATCGATCAACTAAAAAATTAATGTGAAATATAAGTGGAAAGACCTGTAGCCATCCATGACTTGAACTTTTTGCCACAAAAATGAACCAGAATCAACCATTCTTCATCAACAATGAACACTAATCAAAAAACAAATGCTATGGACAGCTCCCACACCATTTATCAATTATATCTTGTTGAAGAAAATATAAAAACTTGAAATAACAGCAGCAAAGCAGAAGGCATGCACACACACACACACACACACTAAAGGAAAATCAAAATATAAGCATAGAGTGTTTTGTTAGAGGATGCTGCTTATCCGCATGAGCTGCGTGACGGATGAAACAGGATGTGTGGTGCAAGAATTAGAACAAACCGTTCTAGAACAAAACGGTGACTTCCCGAACATTTTGATGACTCAGAGGCCTGCAACCACAACGAGGAGGGGCCAACACGTGATTTTGCTGGGGAGGATCGACCAATCTGAGAGAGCTAAGGATAAATGCAGTATACGCATAGCCAATAGAATTATACTAGAATGTTTTGTTGCTGTGCTATTTGCATATTGTATAGTATAAATTAACGCTGGGCTACTCGGATGAGAGGTGCGCCTGCTGGTGGGAACAGAGACGCACAAGATTGTATTGAGAGGGACCCGAGACCCAGTTGCTTGTATTAGATTTGTGTGTTTGGAATAAATCCACTCGTGTGTAAAATGCCGGCTTCCTGATACCTTTTTATTGCACAACGAGCGCGCGTGTTGTTGGATGAGTGGTGTTTGGGGAAGGTCAGAAATTGGAGTCAGATTACTAATGTAAATGTGTATTGATAAAGTAATAATTCCAACAACACACACACACACACGCTTCTTTAAAATATTCGCCATCATTAAATGGTTTTCTGTGCTTTGCTATGCAGTGAGCAATGTGATAGCTTGTGTTTTTAGCAGTGACAAAGGTCTTCAGGGTCTGTGTTTGTTTGCCGTGCCTGGACACGGCACGTTTTAATGTATCCGCCATGTCAGGCTCATGCTTTAATTCATGTTCATGTTTCATCACGTAATGACGTTTAACACTTGACGTGTGAGGTACTAATGCGGAAACAGCCCGATTTGTCCCACGGTATACTAATGAAAACAAGGTGCGAGAAGCCGTGACGTCAGAGGGAGAGTTTGTTTATTGCAACAGGAAGCTCAAAATTTCTCACTGTTTTCAGAGACAGCTTTTTATAACCTTAATACAACATCGGTGGTAGTTTTCGCCCCCACAGATTGTTTTGTAATCTTCATATAACTTCCAGGAAATATTTTTCTGGGGTCTGTTTCCAAGAATATCTTCGGTCAGGTTGACATGGCCTGCTCCCTGCCAAGAAATCTTGACAGGACGAACGCCAGTCTGTCATCCAAGGCAATCATTAATAATATTCGCCAAATTGGAATTTTCCCTAATGCAAGCAGACTCCACAACAATCCCCCCTTTGGGAGTTTATCTCCCACACTGAATGGAAATTAAAATCCAAAAATTAATACAGAATAATGGTAAAGTACATTAAATCATAGCTAGTAATACAAGGACAGGATGACCCAATTGTAACATTAAAACCGGCGCGTCAGCCTGCTGTAATTAATTCAACTTTTGTTGTTAACGTTTTATTTACAAAAATCTCCGACACTCCAAACATTTGACTTAAACATTTTAACCCATGCACTAGTCCCCCTCTGCGTTCATTTTTATCCGTACATATTGGATTATACATCGTAAACTCTCGATGGTTGATCGATGTGTGATAAAGGTACATGCATATATGAAATGATAGATAGCTAGATAGAGATGGATAGATAGATACTTTATTCATCCCCGTGGGGAAATTCACACTTCCAGCAGTCTACCCCGTTGTTTATTTACAGATTAACATGATACCCTATGGGTGCTTGTAGCGGAGTGGATGAAGTCACGCTAGTCCAAAAGTTCGACATCCCTGCGGCAGATGAAAATCTTTTCTTTGTGAAAATCCAGGGATACACCACCTCGTGTTAGCGAGTCCGCCTCCTCTCCGATTCCCCCCGGCTTTCGTGTCTCTGTATAGAGGCGTTGAAGCCGGATAGCTCCGGGTAGCTCTGGGTGGCTACACGTTAGCGTCCGGAATGCTAAACGTGAGCCACGTTTCCGCAAAACACAGCAACTGCGCACCCTGTGCGCTTCGATGTTTTCCACCAGCACTCGATGATCTTATTTGGTCGTGAGTTCGCATTTACCATAATTACGGATGGTACCGAAGATTTATTACGCCGCTAGCCGCTTAGCTAGCTCCGGCTCTTCTTCCACGATAGGCCCCTTCATCACGCCGGCACGAGAATTCTTCAGGGCAAGGAGTTGATTCCTTGAATAAACGCATTTTCGTGCGCTAAAACCCATGTCCATAGGATAGAAGTAATTCATAGTGTAGTTGTCAAAACAGGAAGAAAAAACACCGAAGATAGGAGCAGACAATAGATCAATAGGGCAGCTGCTGGAAAAGGCAACCGCTCGTGGCAGCGCCGCTTTAAGCGATAACACAGGTAACAACGGTGCAAAATTCTGGTAATAGTCGTTGATACATATCAATATGAGTGCATGATTGAATATTAATACAGTATACATATTGGCCTTAGGCCTGACTCCCGTGAACATTTTGAAGACCATGCTTCTCCGTATTCGTCATCGGGTGTCGTGAAGTCAGATGGCGGAGTGAGAGATCATTCCAGCGGGCATCACGCTCAGCTTCCATGCAGCCCAAAACCCGGAAGCGATGATGCATCCTGACCATCTCAATCAGCAGCTTACTCCCCTGCGGTGTGACATACCAACAAGAGAATCACAATTAGAAACCAATATAGTTGTAGCAATTATTCCTAGCGTTATAGTGTAGTACGTGTCTAACGAAAGTACTATTAGATATTGCATTTAGTCCAGATCATCATATGTGTGTCTTCCCGCAGATGCTCCATTATCTAGTGTAGGTTTTCCTGATTGTTGACGTCGCCAGATAAAATTCACGGTGATGCATTCAGTTGAGCCATCTGTTCTTCCCCGCTCAGAAATAAGCTTAGATATTCAATCACTAAGCGTGCTAATTGAGCTTCTGCCACCTTATTACCAGCCAATACTGTCCTCTGTTCTCCAAAAGTCTTAAGCATCCCTCTTTTTAGAATAGGTATGATACAGAAACACAACAAACACATGACTATTACGACCGTCAATACAATAATCCCCCCTCTTGCCAATTGACCACCCCAATATCCAAGTGTAGACGTGAACCAATCAAAGGAGATACTGTTCTTCTTAGTATTTACTGTCACCTCATTGCTTCACTCACGAATCTTTGACATCGCTTTTGTGAAGCTTCCTGATTCGGCTGTACAGTGGAACCTCGGTTCTCGACCATAATCCGTTCCAGAACCCTGTTCGAAAACCGATTTGTTCAATCACCGAAATCGGTTTTCCCATTAAAAGTAATGTAAAATCGTTTTAATCTGTTCCAACACCCTGACTGTTTACCATAAACGTAAACATGAAGCTAACTCAGGCTAATCGTACGTTCGCGTTAGCGTAATCTTCCGTACGAAAGATTACGCTAACATGAATGTGTAAAAATAAAAAAAGGATAATGAATAGGATTTCTTACCTTTGTGATGGACGGTGGGGAGAGAAAAATCCTCAAAAGTTTTTCAACCTCTTCCAAAACTTGCGGCAGTTGCTTGCTAATAGCGCTAACTTCCTTAGCCGCATCACTCGATTTCACAGCCTCCTTATTCTTTACTATCGTACTGATGGTAGATTTAGCTATGCTGTATTCACTAGCAAGATCGGAAATTCGTACACCTCTTTCATATTTAGCTATTATGTCTTTCTTAAAGGCAATAGTTGGACGAACAACTTGTCTTTTTTCACCTGTCCTGCTTGCACGGACCTTCTTCGGAGGCATAATTAGGGGTTAAAACACTCCCTTCACCGCTTTTGAAAAACGAAAACAGAAAAGGAGTGCGCGTTGCCGTGACAACAGTTCTTCACGAGGGGTGGGGGGCAAACTACACTCGTACGCTGCTCAGCATCGCCCCTAGCGTACCGGCGTTCGAACTCTGATTTTTTGACCGAACAGC
The DNA here is from genome assembly GCF_059441175.1 of Urocampus carinirostris. Taxonomy (NCBI): domain Eukaryota; kingdom Metazoa; phylum Chordata; class Actinopteri; order Syngnathiformes; family Syngnathidae; genus Urocampus; species Urocampus carinirostris. The sequence goes on along the minus strand of NC_142349.1, from coordinate 74,812,485 downwards.
GAACCAAGAATTTCTCGAACACCGATTTGTCCGAACTAAGAGGCGTTCGAAAACCGAGGTTCCACTGTATAAGTAGAGCATTCCTCTTCTCCTTGCCATCGACCTTGCAATGATTATTTATTATGCAGCTATACTCAGTTTTTTTCCCCCGATATAGCCTTTTGATGTGAATAGAAAACAATGACAGGGTTCTCATTGAATTGTCTTTATTGTCATTGATAACAGCGTAGTGTTCATGACAACACCATTCCACGTGGCACTCCAGGAGAAACATGGCATAAAAGGCTTATCAGGGTTTAAAGAAAGAAATGCGCATTTTCCTGTAAAAAATATGTGGTAGTAAATATTCATTTAATTGTTTAATTGGTGTAAATACATTTTTTATGTGTGTAGAGATATTCAAAAACTATGTCTTGTGTCCTGCAGATGTCAGTGAAGAGAAGCTTCTTCCTCGGCAACAGGAGACATTGTTGCCTGGGGTCAAAAAGAAGGAAGAGGAGTTTTTAGAGACGCTGGACATTAAAAAGGAGGACGTTTTGGAGCTTGATAACGTCAAAAAGGAGGAGGAGGTTTTGGAGTCTGTTGACATTAAAGAGGAAGAGGAAGATTTGAGAGTGTTTCCGGTGACTGGGGCCTGTTTAACCTCCGAAGATCAACATGAAAAGAACAAGGAGACGGTGTCTCCGAGCAGAAGCTCCGAGACAACAGATGATGACGACACGTCCGACTCTGCAAACAATGATGGCGACAAAGAGTCGGAAGGTGATAACGCGTCTCACAAATGTTCACAGTGTGGAAAAAGGTTTAGGCGCAAGGATCATCTGAAATCTCATATCATTGTCCACACTGGTGAGAAACCCTTTTCCTGCTCAGTTTGCGGTCAAAAATTTAACCAGAAAGGGAACCTAAAAATACACATAAGAACCCACACAGGGGAAAAACCTTTTTCCTGCTTGGTTTGCAGTCAAAAATTCACAGAGAAGGGGGCCTTGAAAAGACACACAAGAACCCACACTGGCGAGAAACCTTTTGCCTGCTCAGTTTGTGGTCAAAAATTCAGCCAAAAAGAAAGTTTGAAAAAACACACAAGAACCCACACTGGTGAGAAACCTTTTGTCTGCTCAGTTTGCGGCCAAAGATTTGGCCGGAGAGAACATTTGAAAAGCCATTCAATAACCCACACTGGTCAAAAACATTTTAACTGCTCAGTCTGTGGTCAGACATTCAGCTATAAAGGAAGTTTACAAAGACACACAAGAACCCATGCCGATAAAAAACCTTTTGCTTGCTCAGTTTGTGAACAGAAATTCAGCCAAAAGGGAAGTTTAAAAATCCACACAAGAACCCACACAGGTGAAAAACCTTTTGCCTGCTCATTCTGTGGTCAGAAATTCAGTGAAAAGGGAACTTTGAAAATCCACACAAGGACCCACACAGGTGAAAAACCTTTTACCTGCTCAATATGTGGTCAACAATTTGCTCATAATGCGACCTTACGAAAACATACAATAACACACACTGATGAGAAACCTTTTGTTTGTTCGGTTTGTGGCAAAAAATTCAACCAAAAGGGAACTTTAAAAACCCACACAAGAACACACACCGGTGAAAAACCCTTTGCCTGTTCAATTTGTGGTCTAAAATTCCCCAGGAAATTGTGCTTAAAAAGCCACAGAAGAACCCACACTGGTGAAAAACCATTTTCCTGCTCAGTTTGCGGCCTAAAATTCGCCAGGAAAGGAAATTTAAAAATTCACACTAGGACCCACACTGGTCTAAAACCTTTTGATTGCGCAGTTTGTTGTCAAAGATTCAGCGATAAAGGAAACCTAAAAAAACACACAAATACCCACACCAATGAGAAACCGTATTCCTGTTCAGTTTGCAGTCAAAAATTCTCTTGCCAGGCCAAAGTTTGTCGCCACAAGTGTGTTGGTGAGAACAGCAGTCATCACTTTTCTTGAAATGAGCTGATAGTTTGAATTTACTCCCCCCCCCCAAAAAAAAAAAACACTGAATAGTGAGTTTAATTTTTTTTCAAAATCTAGTTTGGTGGTTACCGTTTCGCCAAGCAGGTTGTCCTCACAATTTCTCACCCAAATTATTTTGATGTAGCTTCATGTTGTATCTAGCATTCATCATGAAAAAAGCAATTCCCTAAACGTACTTTATCTTTAGCTTTAAGTTATCGATTTTTCATTTCATTGATATGGATAATGATTGATCAGTCCAGAAGGAAAATATTGACACGCAAACAATACCCATGATTCGAACAAATTACGCTTTTTTACATGTTTTTATTTTAATTTCGTTATCTTGTATCACATGTAAGGATATATGTAATCTGAATTTGTGACTGGATATTGTTTGAAGATTGTGCCATAGACGAGATTCATTTTCAACCAAATGCGATTTACTGTGATTCAACAATTGCATACATTTAGATTTGCGACGGATCACCACCTTATCGTGGTGGGGCACTTTGCGCGTCTCCATGACCCCTAGAGCTATGTCGGCGGGAGTCTCGTACTCCTGGTAGGGTTACCCAAGCCGAACAGGTCGAAGGGTAGAGTCCAGACTAAGAGTGATCCCAAAAGCTGGTGGCGGCACGCTTTGAGGCGGTTTCCTACAGACTTGGATCCCGTTAGCCGCCTGCAGTTGTAGAAAGATGCCGGTCGTCTAGGGTCCCCCTTGCCACTGGAACCATCTTCTTTACAATCAAGATAGTGGCGTTGGGGAAAGCGCACCCCTTACGCCACTTTAAAAACCATCATTGAGCAGGTATCCTCTTTTACATGAGTCTCCGACCACAATCCAGGATCGGACTGTTCAAACATCAGCAGACTCACAAATAAACAGGGATCAGAATTTTCCGCGGATCCGCGGATTTCCGCTGTTTTTGAACCCCAAAGGTCATTCCCGTAAATCGTCTAAATTCGATGAGAAAATATTTTGGGGGGGTGAGGTATGATTCGTGACTGTTTCATCACCCCAATTTAGCAGTTAGAGATCGCGAGAAAAATCGGCAAAAAGAAGCGCAGCGCATTAGATCTATAACATACAACGTGGTTTAGCTAACAAATAGATCGACTCCTACCATTGGTCGATAGGTTCGCTGATAACCAATCAGCGGAGCTTTTGTTCAGAGCATTGGCTTTCTCAAACATGGCGCTCCTTCCGGTCTTTTCAAACTCTATTTTCAAATTAATGATGAATGGTTATTAATGTATATATTTTCATATATATTGTTGATTAGTAGCTAAATACAAGGTCCATCTTCATCATCAAAACACAACAACAATGGTGATGGTTGTAACATTGTAATCCCCCAATTGTTTTAAACATCTTAAAACTGAAAAAAATACATGGTTTCTGTTTTGTTGGATTTAATTCATTCTAGTGCAATTTTCACATAGCAAATAAGATAAATGCTGTTGGCTTCAGGGGGGCTTTGCCCCCATGAGCCCCCCACGGGCTCCGCCCTGGACCTGGCCGGGGCCTGCGGCCCCTGGACCCTGGCTATTTCAGCTGAAAATGAAAATCTCCATTCTGATCCCTGAATAAAAGAAGATGGTCATCATCGAATCGATGGACAACCCCAACAACAACAACAACAACAACATTTAGATTTGACTACTCGCATGTCAAATGATTTCTTGTTTATGTTTATGGTTTATACTGGCTGAATAAATAAATACAAAAAATGAAGTGTGGGTGCATGTAACTCACTCTGTTCTCTTACATAAGCACTTGCACGATCCTCATCCTCCTTCTTTACAGACCTCACACTGCAGTGTTCAATGTCTGGTGCTCTAACCTGTTCTTCAGCGGCCTCCAAGACATCTGCCTGCCTGCTGGCAGCTTCTGCTTCTCGCTGGCGCGCCAAAACCTCTAATCCGTCGTCAGCTTGAACACTTTTTTTATACAGTTACATGGATTCTGATTGAAGGATAGAATAAACAACGTGCAAATACGAGTACCGTATTTTCCGCACTATAAGGCGCACCGGGTTATAGGGCGCACACCCCCAAAATAGTTTTTGGTCCTATATTTTCCATACATAAGGCGCACTGGATTATAAGGCGCTACAATGGGAACGTGGACAAAACAGTCAGATAGTTCAGTCCAACTTATTACCCCCTTAACATTCCCAAAGCTTGCAAAGAAGCAAATACGTGTCTCACACATGTACGGAAACAGTGTCTGTACGATGTCACTCAAAGTTCCAAATATCATTCGGAAGGTTAAAGTCTTGGGATTCAAGATTTCGCTGGTAACTGTGAATTTTAGTGTGCAGGGAAACATGGTTCTTTACTGTGCATACGACAATAAACACTTTGAATTGAATTTAGTTTAAAAATAGACTCATCACAGAAACATCAAGATCGTTCTAAAACAAGATACCGGTAAAATATAAATCCGCATAGCTCACCAAAGTTCTCTTGCAGGCATCACGTTCAATAATGATACGCAACCATGGTCTTCTTACAACCGTGAGTGTAGTAAATCCAACTGTGTAAAATATTTACAATTACAGACTAGTAAAAAATGTTTTCTCTATGCCGTAGTGCAACCCAACATGTGATTCACATTCATCTTTTTCGGCCAATTGAAGGCTTTGTTTCGCACCTTTAGCCTATGCGAGCCTGTAAATGATAAAAATGATCCGCCCCCTTTACCTCCGAATAACTTTAGCCAATAGTAACTAATTCAAATGATGATTGACACATTGGTTAGGAAATGAACGCCGGTATATAAATCCCAGCATACACCGCGGACGACTTTGCCTTCGGGGGAAAATCTAATCGGCGGCTGCTTGCCTTAGTTGCGAGACCTTGTCACTCAATATGGATCCACATATAAGGCGCACTGTATTATAAGGCGCATGGTCAGCTTTTGAAAAAAATGAAGGCTTTTAAGTGCGCCTTATAGTGCGGAAAATACGGTATTCTGATTGGACGATTCCTTTGGTTACATGGTGTGATATACACTGCTGGCCACTGAAGGGCACTCTAATCTAGCAATAAACATGGAAAGAAGAGAGTACACATTTCCACTTGGGGGTGTAGGTTTTAACATTTATTGAACTGAAATCTGACTCCTAATTCCTTTCAGTTGGAGCGTATTCAGAAGTCGGAGAAGTTGAATTAGCCGTACCGACGAGTGTAGTCCACATATCAATTTATTTAGCCGAATCACATCGTTAAAGAAATCAGGTCTCTGTCTGTGCCTATTTCGATCGTGTGCAGGAGACGAGGAGGGCTTGTCCGGGATGCCTCTTTTATGCCACATGGGGTTGACTGTCCACACCCCATGATCAAGCCTCTGGCTGATTGGTCGGCGCCGTCATCGATGCAGATTTCCCAATGGTCCTTTGAAGCTTGGGAGAAGAGTGGAAGGTCATCGCCCTACAGACAGGATGTCGCCAGACACATGTTCCACCTCACCAGGTGAGATGATTAAATCATTGTTATCTGTAAGCTGACATTCCGAAGCACAGGCGTTTAAAAGTTCCACTCATGGCTCAGGTGACACAAAGGATAAATATATTTGAGTATAAGTGGAATAAAACGGCGTATAAAAAGGTATATAACTTCAGGGGCAAGCTAACATAACAATATACTTGAAGGCTGTACATTTTTAGCTGTACCTCATTCCCAGGATCAGAATGAATCATGACAGACCTACAGTAGTTCATTGTTTGATAATAGATAGGAGTTGCCTGAGAAGCTTGCCAGTGGCCTTCAAGTTGTAGCTGTATGTGATGGGTTATCAAAAGGAGTTCTGGACACCATAGTGGTTCATTGTTTGATAACAGGTAGGACTCGCCTGAGAAGCTTTTTAATCAGAGTCACATTTTTTTGGTGCCTGAGAACGTATTCTTTTGACCTTGAAGGGGTTTGCAAAATCGTAAAACTACACACCTATTGAGTATACAGTGGAACCTTGCTTCTTGACCATAATCCGTTCCAGAACCCTGTTCGAAAACCGATTTGTTCGATCACCGAAATCATTTTTCCCATTAAAAACAATGTAAATCGTTTTAATCCGTTCCAACACCCTGAATGTTTACCCTGAATGTTTAACGTAAACATCAAGCTTACCCAGGCTAATCGTACGTTCGCGTTATCGTAATCTTCTGTACGAAAGATTACGCTAACATGAACGTATAAAAATTAAAAAATCGGGTCGTTTACAAGTCATTTAGCACCCGGGTCTCCACAATAAGTGGTGAAGCGGTTCTATGGAAAGGGGGCTCCGTTCCAACACCCTCAATGTTTACCTGAATGTTCAACGTAAACTTAATGCCATACCAGGCTAATCGTACGTTTGCGTTATCGTAATCTTCTGTACGAAAGATTACGCTAACATGAACGTGTAAAAATAAAAATAAGGATAACAACAATAATTATGGATAGGATTTTTTACCTTTGTGGTGGTCAGCAGAAGGCACGGGTGGATGGCCGTTGCTTGCTCATAGCACTCACTCCCTTAGCCACATCACTAAATTTCACAGCCTCCTTATTCTTTAGTATCGAACTGATTGTAGATTTAGCCATGCTGTATTCCCTAGCAAGATCAGACACTCGCACACTTGCTATTATTTCTTTCTTAAATGCAATAGTTGTACGCACTACTTTTCTTTTTTCACCCGTAGCAACTTTGCTGCTTGCTCTGACTTTCTTCGGAGAAATAATAAGGGGCTAAAACACCCGTACGCCGCTCAGCATGGCACCCTAGCGTACGCACTCACGCATTACCGGCGTTCGAACTCCGATTTTTTAACCGAACAGCAAAGCAATAATTTCTCGAAATTTTTGGTCGGACTCCGATTTGTTAGAACTGAGAGGCGTTTGAAAACCGAGGTTCCACTGTACTATAAAAATAAAGATTTGAGTACAAACGTATAAGAGTATATAAAAAAACAAGAGTATAACAGGCACATTTAAACCATAATTGCCCTTACACAAGGTTTCTTCATTTCCCTCATGCTAAAGTTTTTGAGTTTTTCCTTGCCCTCATGTGGGTTTTAGATCAGGGGATGGTTTCTTAATAGTCTGTAGCAATAGTCTGTGGTCTGTGAAGAACTCTTTGTGGTTAGGGCTATACAAATAAACATGACTTGACTTAAGCCACACAAATGTCACTAAAACCAGAGGCAACCCAATCTGTGGATACCACTATGTTAGGGGAAATTTGCTTGTCCAACAATCGTTATCAAAGCAAAGAACTTATCAGATCACTGTGTGACAAGGAAAATGTGTCCGTTCCATGTATCATGTCTTTTTTGAAGAAACATGTTCACTTGATTGACTGGGAATTTTTCTGGGTTGTTACCCAATTGCTACTCATTAATTCAGATTCAGATTCAGATATACTTTATTGTCATTCTTGTACACGGATATACAGTACGAAATGTCGATACATCTGACCCGCACAGTTTCCTTGAATGTACAGATATAAATAAAATGTTGTATTGAGTTGGAGTATTGAAGTAGTAATAATATACTAAATAATTATAGCTATGTGTAGTATTATACAGTAGTGCAAAGAGTGCAAGAGGAGCAGCTGACCAGATGTGCAAAATGGGCAGTCAGGTAAACAAGTCACTATACAATAACAATAACACTGTAGTACGATAGTGCAGAGGAAAACAGATGTGCAAAAGAGTGGCTAGGTATAAGAGAACTGCCAGTAGTGCAAAAAAACAAAAACAAACAGATGTACAGATTAGCAGCTGTGTAGGCTTACCATGTGTGTGATTGACCATTTAACAGTCTAATGGCCAGGGGGACAAGAATTAAGAATTAAGAAACAAAGTCAGATGAATCTCGTTTAAAATAATTCATAGGATTTACCTTGTCAGTGTGCTAATTGCAAAAAGGTTTAATAAAGACATTGATGTTAAATGTACATTTTGTTCAGATGACCCTGAAACTGTATAGGAATAATCTTGGAAACTTTGAACATTTTCAAAAATCGTTCAGTGGTACATGTTAAATTTCAGATATGTGCTAGGGGGGTTGCAAATCATTCAACTCGGATAAGCAGTTAAAACTACAAACTCTTGTAGAAAGAGGAATCAAAGTTCTATCTATCTACCTACCGACCTAGGTCATATCCCTCAAAAGGGGTGACCAACCCAATTGCCCAAACAAGTTAGGCACCTCGGCACCAAAGTTGGTCATGCTTTCATCCCTCCAGATGAAACGGGACACAAGAAAGCGGCCAAAGCACTTGGGTCAGGGTGACACAACACACTCTTCTGTCCGACTGCTTTCACTGGTTTACCCCTGCCGTAGCATACGGGTACACTGCACATCCCTGAGAACGCGTCCAAGCATCCCACTATCCTTTTACAACACCTTTTCACTCATTTCTATTACCAACAAGAGCTCTAGCTTCCATTAGATTTAGACCTCAAAGGAATCAAAGTTAAATGACAAAATTGTAGTTTAATGTAAGAACAAGACGGTCACAAAGTTGACATAATCTTGTTTTTCCTATGATAATTATAATTGAATTACCTCAGGACACGGTAATCTATTTCTAGACATTTCGTCTGAAATGACTGCCCATTTTGCACATCTGGTTAGCTGCTCCTCTTGCAGTCTTTGCACTACTGTATAATATTATACATAGCTATAATTATTTAGTATTTTAGTACTTCAATACTCCAACTCAATACAACATTTTATTTATATCTGTACATTCAAGGAAACTGTGCGGGTCAGATGTATCGACATTTTGTTCTGTATACACGGGTACAAGAATGACAATAAAATATATCTGAATCTGAAACTGCAAACACTTAAAATAAATAAATCAACATTAAATGACAAGAATGCAGTTTAAAATAACAACAAAGATGGCCACGAAAGCAAGCATTTATTGGAAATAAAAAGGAAACTAATGGATGTGATTTGAGATGGACACGAGTGTCTTTGAGATCTTACACGACAACCGCACAGCTAAACCTATTCACGTTATTTATACAGTGCTGAGAAACACGCATACACAAAACATTATAATTTATATACCGTAAATTCCGGACTATAAGCCGCTACTTTTTTCCCCAAACTTTCAAACCTGCGGCTTATTCAGTGATGCGGCCAATTTATGTCATTTTTCTAACGCCTGCCAGCGGCGCTCGAGTACAAAAGGTCTATATGACAACGTTTGTTTCCGACACTGAGGAAGACGACTTTGATGGCTTCAGTTCTAAGGAGGAAGATGAGGACGGTTTACCGTGATTTTCACAAGTACGGTATGTTTTTTTACCAGCCCCGTTTACTGTGTTGCGAGCGTGTTGCTAGCGTGTTGCTACCATTAACTGCCCTGTCACAGGCACCGTTTGGGATGAAAGTTATATTATTATTTTTATAGCTTTGAAAACTCTCTCGGTGTACCGTATTTCTTTGTAAATATGTGTAACCCATACATAATATGTATTTGCAACTGTATATTTTTGTAATGTATTCATTTGTATTTATTTTAGACACTTATTCTGATATGTTTTGCACATAAACGCGGGGTGACAGGAAGTGGGGACCGGTAAAGGTGAGGAACAGACAGTCCTGTTTGTGGACGCGGCGGACAATACTGGATATATATTTTTTCCCACCCTTACCTTTGAAAATATACACTTTTTTCCTTGGATTACTTTCAACGGGATCCGGACTTTGCAGGTCTGCATCAAACCTTAAGTAACGGTATCATTTTCCATTAATTTTGCCGGCTGTGATTTTTGGACTGTGTACTTTAATGAAGGACATTTAGTTTCAAACGCGGGACTTAAATTCGGGTTTGGGTTAATTTTGTGTTTGTGTTACATTTTTTAATGTGGGCGCATGCGGCTTATATACAGGTGCGGCTTGTGTAAGTACAAAAACGGTTTTCCTCTTAAATGTGGTGGGTGCGGCCTATAATCAGGTGGGCTCTATAGTCCGGATTTTACAGTGTATATATACCGGAGCCAGATCCCCCTAGTGGGAGGTGGCTAGAGTCATTTCTGACTTTTTCTGGGAGATTGATATAGAGGAGGGGATTCCCAGCCCCCTCGCTCAACCCAACTGATGTGTTTGGAGTCATTAGGTGACCAAACCCCCCAATTCCAACCCCCTAATGCCGAGGGAGGCAATGGGTACCAATGTTGTAAGTCTTAGGTATGACACTGTCGGGGCTTGAACCACAACCTCCCAGTCTCGGGGCGGGCGCCCTTACCCCCAAGGCCACCGAGTTGGTTTAAACATTTAACATTATAATTTAATGGCACAATATCCCGAATTGATAACAAAGTCATTTCATTAAAGTCGACAAAAAGATCAATGAGACCCCAAAACAAGGGCTGATGGCAAAGTTTTATCTCTTGTCCCCCTTCACTTTAATACTTTACACAAATGATACATTTCAAAAAACAAAATATAAAAAATAAAAAAAACAAACTGATGAAATTGTGATTATTAGTCAAACCTAAATGTATGACGTTGTTATATCACAGTGAATCACATTTGTTTTCAAATCAATCTTTTCAACAGAACAATTTTCAAAAAATGTCATCGATTCACATTTCACGACGCTTACATGTGATACAAGACAATGAAATACACGTACAGTAAGAGTCAGTGTATGAAATAACGTCTGCCCGGACGCACGGGGCCTTCATCTTTTACGTCGGGCATACAACTTACACAACGTCTCTGCCCAGGTGGCTGATAGCTTTTTCAAGAAAGGGAAAAAAACCCGAAAGATTTGTTTTCAAATCAAACATTTGCTTTATTCCGATTTCGAAATCTTCGTTCGGTTTGGAAATTTCGGGAGTTCGTTTGGAAATTTGCATACCCGGCAGCCAATCAGAAGCCTGCATCCAATAACTTCGTGCTTCCGGACTCTCCCGAGCGTTATAAGGTCGTGCATTTGCATATCATTTTCCAAAGTACACGCACAGAGAACACAAGAAAAAATGGAGAAGTGGTTAGGAATCGAGCCAAAACCTCAGCCCCAGAAGATTCAAAAGAAGCTAACAAAATGGATGACGCTACAGAACGTAAACGTACATTAAAAGCAAGGTGGAAAGAGGAGTTCACCTGGCTTGTAGCAGACGACGCAACACAAACATTGCATGAATGAAAATGACTATATACAGGCAGGGATGGGTAGGGTTACTTTAACTCGATTACTTTCAATTACAGCACGGTGGCGCAGTGGTTAGCGCATGTGCGGTTCATGTCTTGGGAACCTCCTGCGTGGGTTCAAATCCAGCTCCAGACTTCCTGTGCGGAGTTTGTATGTTCTCCCCGTGCTTGCGTGGGTTTTCTCCGGGCACTCCGGTTTCCTCCCACATTCCAAAAACATGCATTTCAGGTGAATTGGCTGGTCCAATTTGTCCCTAGGTGTGAATGAGTGAGCGAGTTGTCTGTCCCTGTGTGCCCTGCGATTGGCTGGCAACCAGTTCAGGGTGTCCCCTGCCCACTGCCCGATGATTGCTGGGATGGGCTCCAGCACCCCCGCGACCCTACTGAGGATAAGCGGTGTAGCTAATGAGATGAGATTTTCAATGACTTTTGGATGACTCCAATACCAAATATGCTAATAAAAGACAAAAGAAACTAAATATGAATAAAATGATGACTCACAACACGTGGTAAGCTTTCCCTCCTGGCTTTGATCTCTTTGATCTCCGGCAAAACTAACATAAAATGCGACAGAAACAAAATGAAAATCAATCCAAACAGCTTGCCAACATCATTTTTGCCGTTCCATGTATTCCGTTACTCCCCAAGCCTGCACAAAATTGAGTCATTTTATTCATATTTAGTTTCTTTTGTCTTTTATTAGCATATTTGGTATTGGAGTAATCCAAAAGTCATTGAAAGTAATCAAGTTAAAGTAACCCTACCCAACCTTGAATACAGGTGCATACTGATGGCAGATGGAAAACAGCATATACATGCAATTCATGTAGTTGTAGTTTAGTTTATTCAACCAATAATCTTATAATATAATATTTCATAGATTCATGTTAAAAACTAAAGGGTATTGCACAAAAAAAGGGATTAAACAGGGATATATTTGTCAGCTCGAGGTAATTTAGCCTCAAGCGGGATGCATGAAAGCAAGTTAAAACTAACCTGGCTCAGTTGCTATGGTGATTTATTCTCAACAGCCAATGTTTTCAACGTGATACTCATCAAATAGTCAAGTCATGTTTATTTGTATAGCCCTTAATCACAAAGAGTCTCAAAGGGCTGCACAGACCACAGATTAGCGTTGAATCTCCTTATTAAAGACGACCATAAAATCATGGGCTAAATGGGTAGAACTATCTGGAATAACCTGTTGCCTCGTTAGCGATGCTACATCGTCAAAAAGGACTTTGGGGTTATTCTTTTGTGCCGCAATCACCTTCGAAAAATAGGCTGATTTTGCAGAGGCAGGGGCTGCTTTATACTTTAACAAGTTGTCACACCAGGTTTGACGGAAAACCTCAAGCTTGGTAGCGCGCCATTTTCTTTCAGATTTCCGAATCAGCAGACTATAGATTTGGATATTTTTAGATTATTAAAATGACAGAGTATATTTTCACCATCGCGTGCGTTTTCCAGCAAAATTCATTTTACTATTTAAATATCACATCATTACTTTTATCATCACAATATTTAGTTTAATGAACCGCTGTGCAAAAATACCAGACGTCCTTTCCTTACTATTAATGCTCATGTAACCTTTTTTCCCTTATTTCTTTCAAAAGTTCATAGAACTCCATAAGAAGCTGAAGTTCAGTGGCCGTAAAAGATCATAGGCAACATTTTTCCATGTTCCAATCTCGGATGCTGAAATGGATCATGGGAGTCAATTTAAAATATTCTGTGAACATGCATTTCCCTCAGTTGTCTACAGCTGGTTTGACATAGCCGCGCCTTTTCATTCTCACTCAGACACCATGCAACCCATTAAGCCAGACTAGATCGAGCTAAGCTTATTCAGTTAGCCTGGATTTCTTTATTCGACTTTTGTGCAATACCACATGGAAAGAGTCCATCTTGATAAAGTGAACTCAGACGTTTGAAAATACTCAAAGACTCAAAAATTGAATATACCTAGAAGATGTCAAAGTAAATCATGTTATTCATAATTTGTTGAAAAAACACTTTTAAAACAAGAACAATAATACAAAAAGTCTGTGTTTAGACATATTTCTAACGTCAAGAGTACAAAAAGAGTTCATTGAGTGTTTTTTTTTTAATATTAAATACAAACTATGAGCTCAAGCAGCGTTATGACTGCTATCTTCACCAGCACAATTGTGTCATTGGGCTTTGACCTGAAAAGAGAATCTTCAACTGGAAACTGAACAAGAAAGTAGTTTCTCATCAGTGTAGGTTCTAATGTGTCCTATTAAGGTTCCTTTTCTGTAAATTTTAAACCACAAACGGGCAAGCTAAAGGATTCTCACATGTATGGGTTTTTGCGTGAATTGTTAAGTCGGATTTTTGGCTGAATTTCTGACCACAAACGGAGCAGGAAAAAGGTTGTTCACCAGTGTGGGTTCTGTTGTGTCTTTTCAAACTTCGTCTTTCACGGAAGTTTTTACCACAAACTGTGCAACCAAAAGGTTTTTCACCGGTGTGGATTCCTGTGTGGTGTTTCAAACTTTGCCTGCCGCTGAAATCTTTACCACAAACTGAGCAAACAAAAGGTTTCTCACCAGTGTGGATTCTTGTGTGCTTTTTTAAACCTTCTTTACGGCTGAACTTTTGACTGCAAACTAAACACGCGAAAGGCTTCTCAGCAGTATGGATTCTTGTGTGGTCTTTTAAGGCATTCTTCCAGCTGAATCTTTGACCGCAAATTGAGCAGGCAAAAGGTTTCTTACCTGTGTGGGTTCTTGCGTGGATTTTTAACCCACCCCGCTCAGTAAATTTCTGACCGCAAACTGAGCAGGCGAAAGGTTTTTCACCAGTGTGGGTGCTTATGTGCCTTCTTAAAATTTCTTTATGGCTGAATTTTTGACCGCAGACTGAGCAGGCAAAAGGTTTTTCACCAGTGTGGGTTCTTAAATGGCTTTTCAAAGTTTCGCTCCGACTGAATGTTTTGTTACAAACTGAGCAGGAAAAAGGTTTCTCACCCGTGTGGATTCGTGCATGGAGTTTTAACTTCCCCCTCTCAGCGAATTTTTGACCACAAACTGGGCAGGCAAACGGTTTTTCACCAGTGTGGGTTCTACCATGGCTTTTCAAATATTTTCTATGGCTGAATTTTACATTGCAAACTGAGCAGGAAAATGGTTTTTCCCCAGTGTGGGATCTTGTGTGGATTTTTAAGGTACCTCTCCGGGTAAAATTTTGACCACAAACTGAGCAGGAAAAGGGTTTCTCACCAGTGTGGACTATCATATGTAATTTCAAATAGCATTTGTATTTAAATGTTTTTCCACACTCCAAACATTTGTGATTTGTCTTATCACCTTCCGACTGTTTGTCGCCATCATTGTGTGCAGAGTCGGACACGTCTTCGTCATCTATTGTCTCGGAGCTTCTGCATGGAGACACCTTTTCCTTGTTCTCTACATGTTGATCTTTGGAGGTTAAACAGACCCCAGTCACTTCAATCTCTCTCAAATCGTCCTCCTCTTTAAAGTCAAAATGCTCAAAATCCTCCTCCTCCTTTTTAATGAGATCAAACTCCAAAACTTCCTCCTCCTTTTTAATGTCAACCGTCTCTAAAAACGGATCTTCCTCTTTTTTATCATGATGCGGCTCCAAATTGTCCTTCTCCTTTTTGAGGTGTTCAGGCTCCAAATCCTCTTTTTTGACGGCAGGCAACTTTGTCTCCTGTTGCCGAGGAAGAAGATTCTCTTCGCTGACGTCTGCAGGACCCAAAACACACAGTTTGGGAAAATCTCTACACACATAAAAGCTTTTTTTTTTAACAGCAACCCCGTCACAAAGATTTAACTCAAATCTTGTGGCATGCGTCCTAGACGCATCATTTTTGCTGGGGATGCATAGTGTCAAATCAACGTGCGTCAAATTGTCATTATTACCCTATTACTTTTTTTTAACAAAGATTTACTGCACTCCAAACTTTTCGTCAGGCAGATCCGCCATTGTTGTTTTGGTCTCGCGGTTCGAGTTTTCGTCCGCACGCCGATCTCGGCCAACGAGATCTCGTTGCTTCGAGATGACGTCATTGTTTTGGTGATTGTCGAGTGAAAGAGAAGTATGCCTCCGAAAAAAAGTTAGTATCAGGTGAAAATCAACACAAAATTAGTCATTTCTTCAGTGTCAGTAACAAGTGGAAACATAATACAGAACGCGATAACAACGGCAATAATTCCGGCACACAAAAACAGCGGAGAAATTCATACCTGTCAAGCTGTACGTTTTTGACGTACAAAGTACGTTTATTACGACGTACGAGAAAATCTGTACGGAAAAACGCAAATTTGTCAATCATGGGTACCATCCGGTATACACCGACTATCACCAAACGGCAAGTCAAACGAGTTCGAGTTGTGTAGTGAAAGGAAGTCCGTCTTTTTTTAAGAGAACCGGCTTTTTTGGCTCAACTCATTAAAAAGTGCCGGCTCTCAAACGGCTCACTTGCTTTGATATACTGATTAAAAGGGATAATCACAAACCTGTCTTTTTTCATTTTCTCCTTTTATACTTCCTTTTTTCTTAACTTCTTTATACAACATCATCATTCGTAATATAATGCATCAAAGCAAGTGAGCCGTTGGAGAGCCGGCTTTCTTTAATGAGTTGAGCCGGAAAAGCCGGTTCTCTAAAAAGAAACGAACTTTCACTACACAACTCGAACTGGAGATCGGCGTGCAGGCGAAAACTCGAACCGCGAGACCAAAACAACAATGGCGGATCTGCCTGACGAAAAGTTTGGAGTGCGGTAAATCTTCGATAAAAAATGATAATGAAGATTGTGTCAAAAAAAGTTGCGTCCCGGGGACGCACGTTGATTTGAGACGATGCGTCCCCAGCAAAAATAATGCGTCTAGGATGCAGGGACGCGGGCAAACCAGAACACTGATCCATCTATCTATCTATCTATCTATATGTTGGAATTATATACATATATTTATCCTACAGTTGACATTAATATGTTATAAGTGTTCTCAGCCCTTTTTGTATAGTTTTCAGCCGTAAGCTGTTCTTCAAGGCCATGAGTTGTTTTTTGTTCAGTCTGTTTACCCTTCCAGTGGGTGCACCCTGACCTGTGCATGCCATAACTCAAGTTGTTTTTCACCAAGAACCTTAATAATTAGGAGGGAGGGTTTGGAGATTTCTTCAGAGTGAGGAGGGGTCTCCGCCGCTCTCATTATAATGATTAATAAAATAACCAATTCTCAATGACCGATTCTCTATGTCTTCTTTTATTTCAGAGCGTTTTATTAAAAATGTTGGGGACTTAAACCTAACACTATATCCATCCATCTGTCACCCGCAGAATTGTTCTCTTTGGACTTTCAACCGTTACTAGAACAATACAAATCTGACCTTACTAGATGGAGCACACTTCATCTGTTCTCAATAGGTAGCCCTAATCTTATCAAGATGACTGAACTGCCGCGGCTCCTCTATATGTTGGAACGTGTCCCTTTTTCCAGACAAAAGACGTTTTTTACCAAGTTAGACCAGTTGACTAATTTGGATTTTTGTGGAGTATTTAGGAAGACCACTCTTTCGCTTCCCAAGTCCCTTGGTGGTTTAGCTTTGCTCGATTTTTGCAGGTATTACTGGGCTAACAGTAGTAACAAGCTCCTTTTTTGGAATGTCCCAAAAAAAAAACTTCCACCTCATCTGCTTTATTGTCAATGATGTGCCCTCAAGCTATTAAAACGCTTCATCTGGAAGGATTTTTTATTTTATTTAATTGACTATAAGGGAAGCACTGCGGCGCAGTGGTTAGCGCGTGTGCGACACAGTTCTGAGGTCTTGGGAACCTCCTGTGTGGGTTCAAATCCAGCTACCGGACTTCCTGTGCGGAGTTTGTATGTTCTCCCCGTGTTTGCGTGGGTTTCCTCCGGGCACTCCGGTTTCCTCCCACATTCCAAAGACATGCATTTCAGGTGGATTGGCCGAGCGAGTTGTCTGTCCCTGTGTGCCCTGCGATTGGCTGGCAACCAGTTCAGGGTGTCCCCTGCCCACTGCCCGATGATTGCTGGGATGGGCTCCAGCACCCCTGCGACCCTACTTGAGGATAAGCGGTGCAGCTAATGAGATGAGATGAGACTATAAAGGGTTTAATATAATACAAATTAAATGTTGGTGAATGCAGTGGGGATTTTTCACAGAAGGCTGAAGGTTGCGCCGTTCAAAGTGTAGAGAGTTTTGGCTGAGGAATTTTGATAGCGGGGCGCTGACGAGGGAATTTGAGCTGATAAGTTTTCTTGTTTTGAGCCCTCTAAACGTGGCGGCGTCTTCCGGGGAGGAGGAGGTGACGTTGCCACCTGGCCTGCTCAGGGGAGGAGTCAGCACGCCCAGGGGGAGTGGCCAATGCCCCGACGTATCAAAAAGATGGAACCCGTAAGATGGAGACAGAACAGACAGACGGGATCGAAGACGAAAAAATGTGGGGCTCGACAAGACTAATTGGACTAATTCGATAATAATTCGGCAAAATTCGATGGAATTCACTTTAGAAATCATATGGGAAAATAAATCTGCCCCCGTGTGGAAAAGCCTGTCTCCTGTCAATGTTTCCCTAAATTAAGAAAACGAGCATGCGTTTGTTAGGAGGATAGAGTTTGTGTTTGGTTAATGGATTCAGATAACTAATCCGAACAATTTGGTAAACGCTACATTGTACATATAGTCTAATTCCTAACAATCTTTCAAATTTAGCCTTTCATTTTATAAAACTGCAAGGTTAATTCCTATTCTGTCCGCATGAGCGTATATTTGATTTGGTCTCGACGCCATTCCCATATATTCACCACCCAGAAGCGGCTCCATCATAAATATGGAATAGTAAGAGAAACTACTCTGCCGCCATTTTAAGTTTCTTCCACGCTCAAGTATAAAGGGAGAACGAATGGCGACTAAAACACTCCAACCTTTGAAATTTAGCGTTTGATTTTATTGAACTGCAAAGCAAATTCCTGTTGAGCGTGTATTTGATTTGGTCTCCGCGCTGTCATTTACGGTAATTGATTGTGACTGCGCAGCTGACGAGTTATTACGGTACACGCACACCGAGCGAGAGTCTGGGAGCTGTTTGTTACTAAGTGAAAGAAGCTATAGCGTGTTCTAAAAATAAACAACGTTCATATTGAGATTAAAGATATTATGGCAGCCTTTCCAGCAGCTCCGTGTTATTTCGCTCTTTTGTGATTTATTGTTTTAAGTGTCTGCTTCTATTTTCGGTGTTTTTCGTCCTGTTTGACAATTACACTTTGGATGACTTTCTATCCCAGCGTTATGGGTTTTAACGCACAAAAAATGCGTTTATTCGAGGGATAAACTCCTTGCCCTGAAGAATTCTCGTGCCGGCGTGATGAGGGGGCCCTATCGTAGATGCAGAGCCGGAGCTAAGGCTAAGCGGCTAGTGGCGTTATGAGTCTTTGGTACCGTCCGTATTCATGGTAAATGAACTCTCTTTCCAATAAGACCGACGTACTGGCTGTGCTGGTGAAAAACATCAAAACGTACAGGGAGTTTGCTGTGTTTTACCAAAACGTGGCTCACGTCTAGCATCTCGGACGCTAACGTGGAGCTAGCCGGAGCTATCCGGCTTCAGCGCCGTTAGGGACAGAGACACAAAAGCCTGCGGGAAGCGGAGAGGAGGTGGACTCGCTATCTACGTTAACACAAGGTGGTGTAACCCTGGGTACAAAGATCTCCATCTGCTGCAGGGACGTCGAGCTTTTGGACTAGCGTGTGACGTCATCCACTCCGCTGTGGCTAAACTACAACACAGCATCCCGAGGCCATCTTGTTAATCTGTTGATAAACAACAAAAGGATGCTGCTGGAGGTGTGAATTTCCCTACGGGGGTGAATAAAGTGTCTATCTATCTATCTATCTATCTATCTAAAGAGGACATCGTCTATCTTTTACACAGGCCAAACCAACGGATACACCCCTCATAGCATCTTCCTCATATATGTGGAATATAAATCAAACATATGTCGTGCAAAAGACTTCAAGAGCAGAAAACAAGAATTTATAAAATGTAGAAATGAAAATGACTAACCGGCTCCGTTCGATACTACTTTTAGCTGCTTGCTAATGCTAACTTGGTTGAGCCGTCGATCTTCTCCCTCGTTTTCTTCTTGCACTTCTCGAAGCTCCTCCTTGACATGACATTTCTCTATCTCGCACATTTTAGCCACATTTGAAGCTCAAGTGAAAAGTTTTAAAGAGTTAAATGCAGTAAACTGGAGTCGACTGAGCCCCAACAGCTCACAAACAATGGCAGCAGTGATGTGTCATTCTTGTCTTCTTCTTGGTTTGTATCCATCTCTTTGGAGCATTACCGCCCCCTATGATCACATCCTCGTCACTGTTCCCCTGTGTTGCGTCGTTGTGAACCACTTTTACCTCGTTTTATCTCACTTTTATATCATTTTTCGAGAATGTAATGGCGAACAAATGACCAAAACCACTTCGTCTCGCATTTTTTGGAAAAGTAATACAACTTAAACCTTTCCGTCTTTGTATTTGTTGTGAATGTAATCGAACGGCAATGCACACCCTATATAAATCACTGAGCAGGTAACATGTTTTTTTTTGCCTTTTTCTATTCAAATCGCTTGTATTGAAACTGTTATGCACTCTACCATAAAGCTTATTTCAGCACAATAAGCTTTACGGTAGAGTGCATTCGTAACGGTACACAGGTGGATGGTCTAGCTCCATTTGTTTTATATATTTTTCTTTTTTTTCTTTTTGTTTTGTTGTTCTTTTACCTAATCTGCAAAATAGATGGCAAATGTCAGTCTCACACGACACCATTTACTTGTTGCCATTAAGAGTGATTTATTAGACAAGTCTCTTTAAATCACGCGAGACTTGCCCCAAAAACACCCTTCTCTGACCTGTGAGACTATGTCATCTAGTGGTGATATACTGGTACTTCACTTTTACGGCTTTACAAAACAACACCAAAATCCCAAAATATAACATTTTAACTAGTCAGCAACCCTTGTTGCGCCACACATTACAGTTCTAGAGTAAACCACTGTTTACCCTAGGCAAGCTTTTCGACCCTCACTCACTCCTGTTTTTGCTCCCGTCTGTTTCCCGACTTTGACCCGTTTTCTTATCTTGACCACGTCTACTCTCCCCTGCTGGCTTTCGACCCGTTTTGATCCCGAACACGTTTATTGCTCTCCTGTCCCGGCTACTGACCCGTTTCTTCCGTTCCCGACACCGCCATCGCTCGCCCAAGAAGTGCCACTTCTGTGTTCAGAGCGACCTGCTTCTCGCGACCAGGGATCACTGGATCGTGTGTGCACTATTTTCCTTTCTTCCCAATAAAACTGAGAGAAACGTAACACAAGTGGGTCCTGTCCCCGTTCCGGTCCTGACAATAAGTGGTTAGGAATCAAGCCAAAACCTCAGCCCCAGAAGAAAGATTCAAAAGAAGCTAACAAAATGGATGACGCTACAAAACGCAAACGTACATTAAAAGCATAATGGAAAGAGGAGTTCACGTGGCTTGTAGAAGATGACGCAACGGCAAAAATGATGTTGGCAAGCTGTTTGGATTTATTTTCATTTTGTTTCTGTCGCATTTTATGTTAGTTTTGCCGGAGATCAAAGAGATCAAAGCCAGGAGAGAAAGCTTACCACATGTTGTGATTCATCATTTTATTCATATTTAGTTTCTTTTGAAATGATCTGCATTTATATAGCGCTTTTCAAGTCAAGACTTCCCAAAGTGCTTTACAGTGTGCTTCACATTTCCCAATAGCGGCCGTGCAGCCATGTAAGGTGCTAACCTGCTTATTGAGGACCTTAAGGGTTCAGTGTCTTACCCAAGGACACTTCGACATGTAACACGGAGGAGCCGGGATTCGAACTGCGATTTCTTGATCCCAAGACGAGCGCTCTACCTCCTGACCCACTGCCGCCTCGTCTTGGGATCAAGGGATCCCAGTTCGAATCCCGGCTCGTCCATGTTACATGTCGAAGTGTCCTTGGGTAAGACACTGAACCCCTAATACCCCCAATAAGCAGGTTAGCGCCTTACATGGCTGCAAGGCCGCTATTGGGAAATGTAGAGCACATTGTAAAGCGCTTTGGGAAGTCATTGACTTGAAAAGAGCTATATAAATGCAGATCATTTCATTTCATTTTGTCTTTTATTAACATATTTGGTATTGGAGTCATCCAAAAGTCATTGAAAGTAATCAAGTTAAAGTAACACTACCCAACCCTGCTAGCTACGATTCCGACACACATTCTGTCGGAAACTCGGCGCTAAGAATAGATAACGCAAAGGAGAGTCGGATTCGGAGGGGAGTCGAATTGAGCCATTTCGTTCGCCCAAGACACATCACAATGGAACGGTGACGAGGATGTGATCCTAGAGGGGGCGCTAATGTACCGAAGAGATGGATGCCAGCCGAGAAGAAGACAGGAACGACACTGCTGCCATTATTTGTGGCCCCGTGGCGTTCACCTCCAGTCGTGTGCACATTTTAACTTTAACTCCATTTCACTATGTCAAATAGGTATTGGTGAGCTTCAAATGTGGCTAAAATGTTCTCAAAAGGGAAAGGAAATTTGAAAGAGGAGCTTCAGAAGGTGCAAGAAGAGAACGAGCTACATCATCGACTGCTAAAGCAAGTTAGCATTAGCAAGCAGCTACGAGTTGTGTTGAACAGAGCTGGTTGGTCACTTTTAATTCTACATTTTCTACATTCTCATTTTCTGCTCTTCAATTCCATTGCACCGCAAATGTTTGGCGTCTATTTCACATTTATGATGCCATACCTGTCAATCTGTACGGTTTTCATACACCGACTATCACGAAACGGCAAATCAATCAAGTCAAACGAGTTGGCTGCGGTATCCTCTATCTCGGTATCATTTTATTCGTTGCAAACGAAGCGAGCGGTTTGATGCTACTGTGCGCATGCGTCTGCCGCCTGGGTATTTCCCATCATGCATCATTCCGAAAAAAATATGGTGTACGATTATTTTGTATTTTGTGCGGGAAAATGCGAACGTTTGTATGGGCATGGAGCCGTGGAGGTTGACAGGTATGTGATGCAGCTACTTAGGAATGGTTAGCTACTTCGAGATCAAATCTAAACCCATGCGGCCAAAATAGTAATTAGCACTGCAGTTTATCAAAATTAATTGCTAAATGTTTTAAATGTTTCAGTCGTTTGGATACATTTAGTTTTAGTTCTTCCTGTTTGCACTTTTGTGCTAAATAAAAGTACAATGGCGGCGGAATCGTTGCTACTACTATAAGCATAATTTCTTGTTCAAATAATTGTAGACTTTTTAAACGTTCGCATTAAATATTAGAGTAATAAATTGAACCCCTAATTACGTTTTCATGTCATTGGATATGATCGGTAAACCTCCGATTCGCCCTGGAGATAAATAAGAAATGGGCTAAGCTATGCTAAGTTTACAAAGAGTGGAAGTGGATTACCACATGAACCCACCAGATGGTGCACTCCCTGGATTTTTTTAATGCCAACATACAATAAAATATACTGTATCTTCACACATAATATCTCTGTATTATTTGTGATTGCAACATCCTTCGCTGTCTGATAATCCTGAAAGGGAGATGCTACATGTGCGGTCCCTTCTCAAGGTTTCTTCATTTTCCTCATGTTGAGGTTTTTGAGTTTTTCCTTGCCCTCATGTTGGTTCCAGATCAGGGGATGATGTCATAATAGTCTGAAAAATAGTCTGTGCAATAACCTGTGCAGCCCTATGAGACTCTTTGTGATTAAGGGCTATCCAAATAAAAATGACTTGACTTGACATATTAGACGCACTGTTTGAAAGGGCGCACTCCTCTGAGTTCGATTTTTTTTTTTTTGGTCTGCTCAAATGGCGCACTGGCCTATTAGACGTGAGTGTCACGCTTCCCCCTTTAATACCACAGCAAAATAAGCACCGGTAACAAAACTGAGTTTGATTGGGGTTTATTAAGTATTTACTCAAAACATGAGAATACAAAAGAATTGTGAAAAAAAGACCAAACAGTCTGGTATTTACATTTTTACACAAAGCCCTGGAACTCTTCATGTTCCGTCTCGGACATAAAAAGCTGCTCCTTCATCATTGAGTATAGTGGCGATGGGGCGCTGCTGACCTCAACCCAGGATGTTGTGAATTGGTGGAAAGAGTACTTCGAAGACCTCCTCAATCCCACCGAAACGTCTTCCTCTGAGGTTGGCTCTCATATCTCTGGGGTTGAAGTCACTGAGGTGGTCAAGAAGCTCCTCAGTGGCAAGGCCCAAGGGGTTGATGAGATCCGCGCAGAGTTTGTTAAGGTCCTGGATGTTGTGGGTTTGTCATGGTTGACACGCCTCTGCAACATGGCGTGGACATCGGGGACAGTGCCTCTGTACTAGACCTAAGATTTATGGCCCGAGCCCGAACCCGAACCCGAGGCAATTTCGGGCCGGGTCGGGCCTGAAATGTCAGTCATACGGTCGGGTCGGGTCGGGTTCCATCCGCATTAACAAACGCATTTTGTAAAATACGATCGCGCTTTATTGTTTAAATAAACGCGTTTTATAGACTAGAATCTCCCAATTATTATAATTAGCTCGCTTTATTTTGTTTTAAAGCGTATTATATAGAATACGATCGCTTTTGTCGAAAGCGTACATTGACGTTGGTGACATTTTCATCCGCGTTAAAAACGCAATTTGTAGAATACGATCGCGCTTTATTGTTTAAATAAACGCGTTATATAGACTAGGATCTCCCAATTGTTATAATTAGCTCGCTTTATTGTTTTAATAAGCGTTTTATATAGAATACGATCGCTTTTGTCGGAACCGTACATTGACGTTGGTGACATTTTCATCCGCGTTAAAAAACGCAATTTGCAGAATAAAATCACGCTTTATTGTTTAAATAAACGCGTTATATAGACTAGGATCTCCCAATTATTATAATTAGCTCGCTTTATTGTTTTAATAAGCGTTTTATATAGAATACGATCAGGGGGGGGGGGGGAATTTGCATAGGAGTCGGAAAAGGGCACAACACGTCAACACCCGCTTAATGAAACTGCTGCGCTAAAATCTTAAGGACGTACTACTACTGCTGCTGTGGATTATGGCCCAATGATCAAGTCGTCAAAATGACGGACGCCCTTAAATGTTTTCGCTACCTCAAAAAAAAAAAAACGTCAATGACAGATTGTCGCTTAATGTAACATCTGCAGTGCAGACACAGAAATATAAAAGATGTAAATGTTTATACAGTTTTATTTAACTTAGGCCTAGATGTTGTAACAAAAGGCAGAGTTTAATTTGTTATCATAAATCACCCCTCCTTATAAATAAAATATGTAATTTCGGGCCCCCTCGGGCCGGGCCAGCAAATCCAGTTAATTAGTCGGGCTCGGTCTGGGTCGGGTTTAATACCCCTCGGGCCTGCGTCGGGCTCGGGTGCTTTTTTTTGGCCCGATCTTACCTCTACTCTGTACTGGCAGACTGGGGAGGTGGTTCCCCTCTTCAAGAAGGGGGACCGGAGAGTGTGTTCCAACTATAGGGGAATCACACCTCTCAGCCTTCTTGGTAAGGTCTATTCAGGGGCACTGGAGATGAGGGTCCGCCAGGAAGTCCAATCTCAGATTCAAGAGGAGCAGTGTGTTTTTTTTTTGTCCCAGCCAATTTATATATCCTGACTGTTCCATATACAGTACTATTTAGAGAGAAATTATGTTTGAAAAAAAAGCAAGCAAGGAAGGAAAGGTAAACATTTATTACAATATTGTAATTAAGTCAAGTCAAATTTTTTTATATAGCCCTCAATCACAAAA
This sequence comes from Urocampus carinirostris, assembly GCF_059441175.1. NCBI lineage: Eukaryota > Metazoa > Chordata > Actinopteri > Syngnathiformes > Syngnathidae > Urocampus > Urocampus carinirostris. The sequence continues at coordinate 74,787,489 of NC_142349.1, read as the reverse complement.
ATGTCTCAAAGGACTGCACAGGATTACAATGACACAATGACCTGATCTTAAACCAACATGCGGGCAAGGAACAACTCAAAAACCCCAGTGTGAGGAAAAAGAGAAACCTTGAGAAGGGACCTCACACGTGGTATCCCCCTTTCAGGATGACCAGTGTGAATTACATTTAGCATTACAGTACACAAACATAGTAAACGCTAGGTAAGATATTGAAAATTTGTCGGGAAAGTGCATGACAGCAGCGACGCCCCCAGCCTGTAAACTAGTCCAGAAAGTCTATGACGGCCACGACGCAGCTTCCTATCTCTGCCAGCTGGTCCATGCAGGCGTTCACATGCTTCAGGTCAAACGCTGGTCCGCTGACTCACCTCAAATCGTCCTTCTCCTTCGTATCACCACCAGGCAGGCAGTCTGAAAAAGACAGGACAATACACAATATGAGGTGGGCATCAATCATAAGCTTTGGAATAGAAGTGTGTCTTAACCCGCAGGGTTGAATGTTTGGGAAAAAAGTAGCGGATTATAGTTCGGAATTTACTGTAGATGTGTTGTTTCATTCTTGTGTTTTTTAAATAAATGAGCCTCTGGCCATTAGGACGGTGTGATTTTCTCTCTGAGCTGATCTTGGAAGCAGTCTTAGGGGAAAGCTCAGTGGGACGCACCTGCGATGGAAAGGCTATCAAAAATTTAATCTCTGACTCACAGTGTGTTCCTTCCTTATTCTCGTACAATCTCAAGTTTTCACCTTGACATACGTTAGCTGTAAAAAAATATTTTTTGTGTGTGTGAATAGAGATTATACACATTCATGTCTGTCTTGTGTCCTGCAGATGTCAGTGAAGAGAATCTTCTTCATTGGCAACAGGAGACAAAGTTGCCCGGCGTCAAAAAGGAGAAAGATGAGTTTTTAGAGACTTTTGACATTGAAAAGGTTGAGGATTTGAAGCCTGATCACATTAAAAAGGAGAAGAAAGACTTTAAGGCTGTTGACATTAAAAAAGAAGAGGAGAAGGATGTGGAGCCTGTTGACGTTAAAGAGGAAGAAGATTCAAGAGAGTTTCTCCTGACTGGAGCCTGTTTAATATCTGAAGATCAACATGAAGAGAGCAAGGAGAAGGTGTCCCCAAGCAGAAGCTCGGGGACAACGGATGATGACGACACGTCTGACTCTGCACACGATGATGGCGACAAACGGTCGGAAGGTGATAGCTTATATCACAAATGTTTGCAGTGTGGAAAAACGTTTTCATACAAGCAAAACCTGAAACGCCACACCATTGTCCACACTGGTGAAAAACCATTTATCTGTTCTGTTTGCGGACAAAATTTCACCCGGAAATCAAACTTCAAAAGGCACACAAGAACCCACACTGGTATAAAACCTTTTGCCTGCTCAATTTGTGGTAAAACATTTTCCCAGAGAAGTTCCTTAAAAAGGCACACAGAAACCCACACTGGTGAGAAACCCTTTTCCTGCTCCGTTTGTGGTCAGAAATTTGACCATAAATCCCACTTAAAAACGCACACTATAACCCACACAGGTCGAAAACCTTTCGCCTGCTTAGTTTGTGGTGAAAAATTTAGCCAAAAAGGAAATCTGAAAAGCCACACAAAAACTCACGTTAATGAAAAACCGTTTTCCTGTTCAGTTTGTGGTCAAAGATTCACCTGGAAGTTTTGCCTAAAAATACACTCAAGAACCCACAATGTTGAAAAACCCTTTGCCTGCTCAGTTTGCGGTCAAAGATTTACCCAAAGATGTGACTTAAAAATCCACACAACAACACACACTTTTGAGAAACCTTTTGCCTGCTCAGTTTGTGGTCAAAAATTCACCCGGAAATTTTACTTAAAAGACCATTCAAGAATCCACACCGGTGAAAAACCTTTTGCCTGCTCAGTTTGTGGTTTAAAATTCAACCATAAAGGTAACTTAAAGAGCCACACAAGAACCCACAATGGTGAAAAACCTTTTGCTTGCCCAGTTTGTGGTCTGAAATTCAGCATGAAATCAAACTTAAAAATTCACACAAGAACCCACACTGGTGAAAAACCTTTTGCTTGCTTAGTTTGTGGTAAAAAATACAACCAAAATCGAAGTTTGAAAATACATTTGAGAACCCACACAGGTGAGAAACCTTTTGCCTGCTCACATTGAGGTCCAAAATTCAGCTTAAAGAAACACATAAAACGTCACACAAGAGCCCACCTGAATGAAAACCTTTTCTTGTTCAGTTTGCGCTCAAAGATTCGCCAATAAAGTCCAGGATCACAAGTGTGCTGGTGAGAATAGCATTCATCACTCTGTTTGATATAAGCTTACAGTTTGCATTTACATTGAACATTCAATGATCTCATTTATGTACTCTTGACATCAGTGATATGTCTAAACTTAAGCTATTTATGTTGTTTATCTAGTTCTGAAAACAATTATATCCTATTTTGATTGATTATATGAAATTAAACAAATAATAATTACTAAATGTCCTCAGTTAGTTCCACCAATTGTCTTTTCTTCTGAAGTACTTTTAAAGTGTCTCTTGTGAACACATGTAAATACAGTTGTGGTCAAAAGTTGACATACACTTGTGAAGAACATGATGTCATGGCTCTCTTGAGTTTTCAGTTATTTCTAAGACTCAAACAAAAAATGTTTGTATCTGCATTTTTCGTGAGCGTCTGTATTTCTACAACTCAGATTTTTTTTCTGATAGAGGGGGGACTTTGCAAGGTTTATGTTCTATATTCTTTATCAATTATCCATTATCCGTTATCGGTCAAATCATAATACGCTACAAAGCCAAGGGGCCGAGACAATTGCTCTCAGCCAAGAGGCCGAGTCAAGGTCCTAGCCACAGAGCGATGCCTTGAAGCTGACACCTTTGGGATTGGAACAGATAATTCTTTGTCACAAAAAACATTCACGAGGTTTGGTTCTTTAATCACTTTATTATGGGTTAACAAGTGAAGTCAAGTCATGGTTATTTGTGACGCCCTTAATCACAAAGAGTCTCAAAGGGCTGCACAGACCACAAATTATTAACAGAAAAAGTGATGAAATCTGGGTCAGAAATATACATAAAGCAACACAAATTAGCCAATTTGGGGACTTAGAAAGTTGTGTCATTGAAATGAACTTCAGAGCGTGGCCTCTTAACTTCTTGTGAGTGATTCTGAGTGACTACAGCTGGTGACTTCCCTGAGGCCATTTAAATAGGGCTCACTGGATGCAAACACCCAAAAACACTACAGTGGGAAAGTCAAAGGAGCTCAGCATGGATCAGAAAAAGTGAATCATTGATTTGAACAAGTCAGGAAAGTCACTTGGAGCCTTTTCAAAGAAGCTGCAGGTCCTGAGAGCAACAGTGCAAACAATTGTAAGTATAAAGTGCATGGCACTGTTTTGTCACTGCCACGATCGGGAAGAAAATGCAAGCTATTGCCTGCTGCTGAGAGAAAATTGGTCAGGAATCACCATAAAGCATCTCTGCCAAGAATTAGAAGCTACTTGAACACAGGTGTCAGTGTCCACAGTCAAGCGTGTTTGGCATCTCCATGGACTGAGAGGCTGCCGTACAAGAAGGAGGCCCTTGCTCCAAAAGCGGCACCTTGAGGCTCGACTGAAGTTTGCTGCTGAACACATGGACCATGATAAGACCTTCTGGATGAAAGTTCTGTGGTCAAGACGAAACAAAAATCAAGCTTTTTGGCCAAAATGCTCAGCAATAGGTTTGGAGGAGAAAAGGTGAGGCTATTAACCCCAAGACCACCATGCCTACCGTCAAGCATGGTGGTGGTGGTATTATGCTGTGGGGCTGTTTTGCTGCCAATGGAACTGGTGCTTTACAGAGAGTGAATGGGATAATGAAAAAGGATGATTACCTTAAAATTCTTCAAGATAAACTAAAGTCATCAGCCCGAAGATTGGGTCTTGGGCAAAGTTGGGTGTTCCAACAGGACAATGATCCTAAACACACATCAAAAGTGGTCCAGAGACTAAAAATCAGGCTAGAATTAAGGTTTTAGAATGGCCTTCTCAACGTCCTGACTTAAACCCCTTTGAGAACTTGTGGACAATAATGAAAAAAAAAACAAGTTCATGTCAGAAAACCATTAAATTTAATGGAACTGCACCAATTCTGTCAAGAGGAGTGGTCAAAGATTCAAGCAGAATCTTGTGGATGGGAACCAAAAGTGCCTAATTGAAGTGACAATAGCCAATGGACATGATACCAAATATTAACGCCGCTGTATGTATATTTTTGACCCAGCAGATTTAATCACTTTTTCTGTCAACTGATAATAAAGTCATTAAAGAATAGAATAGAATATGCCTTTATTGTCATTGTTACAACATGGGATATGCTGTGACAACGAAATTGGACGACTCCAGTCCCACATTTACAGTGAGGATAAGGAAACAAAGAGATAAAGGAACAAAGAACTAACTGACTTTGTTGTAAGTAGGCTTTGTTTTCCTCCGGGGGGTGTGTGATGAGAGGGGTGAGGGTCAAACAGAGTTGCTGGATACAACCGGAATGTTTGATGTTTGATCTTACATTATACATAGTCCAGTGTTTTTCCGAATTGCTCAGTCCACAATTGAATGGATTTGGGAGTACAGTCCATAAACATGCCCGATTAAAGTCGCCGTCGACGATAAAGCTCCATTGGGGTGTGCAAGCTGCTGTTTATTGATAGCAGCGGGCAGGAGATTTAGCGCTATGCTAACGTTAGCATCCGGTGAAACGGTTAGCGGTGGAAAGTAAACAGCAAACACAAAGACCACAGTTAACTCTCCCGGTACATAGCTAGAAACTCCATATCGAGTGAGCAGTGTGTGTCAATGGTTCGGCTGTTATTGCAGCGCATAGTCCCCCACCCCTGTTTTTACCGGCGTCTTCGTCTCGTTTGAGCCGGTGATGTAATGCGGCGTCGGGAAAGCCAAGACTCCGTGATGACAAAAAAAAAAAAAAAACTCCAATTCCGGACATTGTTGGTGGCGATCCGCAGCTCAAATTCACTCATTGTGGACGATGGATCTGGCGTTGGTCGAACATGCTTGGGAGCGCTGGTCCGTGTGGCCGCCTTCTTAGCTCAGAGCTGACTGGCAGCCTTTTCCTTTTGCTCCGTCGTTGTCGGCAGGCAGGCAGATCTTCCAGGGAGATCCGGTGGTCTCTGTATCACCCTCGGGATGTAGTGGATATTATTGTATGAAGGGAGTCGAAGGGAAAATATGAGGGATCGGGGGACACTGAAAAACAAAAGACGAACTGGAGCCCGAGCCGCAGCGTCTGCCATCTTGACACACCAAACCTCATGAATGTTTTTGTGACAAAGAACTATCTGTTCCAATCACACATTCAGAGAAAAATCAGAGTTGTAGAAATACAGACGCTCCCCTACTTACGACCATTCAACCTAAGAAAAATGGTAGAGATGAACATTTTCATCGGTATGTCGAAAAATATCCGAGACATTGCTGTAAGTTAGATTTTGTATTGTAGTTCACCTTATTTCTAGTACAGTGGAACCTCGGTTTTCAAACGCCTCTCAGTTCAAACAAATCGGAGTCCGACCAAAAATTTTGAGAAATTCTTGCTTCTCTGTTCGGTCAAAATAGTTCGAACGCCGGTAATGCGTGAGTGCGTACGCTAGGGTGCCATGCTGAGCGGCGTACAGGTGTAGATTGCTCTTTTCGTGACCGACTGTTAGCGCGTGCGCACGTGCTTCGTTTTGCTTTCGCTTTAAATATAGGTGTACGAAGTGTTTTAGCCCCCAATTATGCCTCCCAAGAAAGTCAGTGCAAGCAGCAAAGTTGCTACAGGTGAAAAAAGAAAAGTAGTGTGTACAACTATTGCATTTAAGAAAGAAATAATAGCAAAATATGAAGGAGGTGTGCGAGCGCCTTCTGCTGACCACCACAAAGGTATTAAATCCTATTCATAATTCTTTTCTTTATCCTTTTTTTTTTATTTTTACACCTTCATGTTAGCGTAATCTTTTGTACGGAAGAGTATGATAACGCGAACGTAGGATTAGCCTGGGTTAGCTTTAAGTTTACGTTAAACATTCAAGGTAAACATTGAGGGTGTTGGAACAGAGCCCAACATTGAGGGTGTTGGAACGGAGCCCCCTTTCCAATGAACCGCTGACCACTTGTTGTGGAGACCCGGGTGCTAAATGACGTGTAAACGACCTGATTTTTTTATTTTTACACGTTCATGTTAGCGTAATCTTTCGTACGGAAGATTACGATAACGCGAACGTACGATTAGCCTGGGTGAGCTTTATGTTTACGTTAAACATTCAAGGTAAACATTCAGGGTGTTGGAACGGATTAAAACGATTTACATTATTTTTAATGGAAAAAAGGATTTCGGTGATCGAACAAATCAGTTTTCGAACAGGGTTCTGGAACGGATTATGGTCGAGAACCGAGGTTCCACTGTACAGTGCATTACTGTAGTGCTTCTTTCCGCCGCTACCGGCGTGTGGTGGCACTGTGAGTGGTCACCCAGCATCCACCCTGAAAAAGAAATACGCTTCCTCTTCCTAGTTGGTTTGTAAACATACTACGTACACTGTACTGTATGTCGACATTTGTATGGATAATATAGTTTTTCTATTCCTGCCTGTTGGTTTAAGATCAGGGGAGGGTGTCATTGTAACCTGTGCAGTCCTTTGAGACATTTTTTGTGATCAAGGGTGTCATGTCCTGCACAGTTGTCATGGCGCCCAGCTGGCCCCGCCCCTTGACACCGACTGAGACGCATTGGACTGATTGCTTTTGGAGTACTTAAACGCTCCTTTTGGGACTGCCCGTGGCCAGATCATTGCTTTACCTTGTTGAAGACCTGTTCATGCCTGTTTGATCTGAGTAATGCCTAGTTTGTCATTTTGATTGCCTTTAAACCTGTTTTGTTTTTGGTCCGTTTGTGTGTTGGACAACTTTGATTTCCTAATTAGAGTGACAGATTGTCTACGCATGTGAGTTCCGACTTCCTGCTTCCCGTCCGTTACCTGACAGAATGATCTGGCCACGGGCAGTTCCAAAAGGAGCGTTTAAGTACCGTATTTTCCGCACTACAAGGCGCACCTAAAAGCCTTTATTTTTTTCAAAAGCTGACCATGCGCCTTATAATACAGTGCGCCTTATTTATGGATCAATATTATGTCGCAAAGTCTTGCAACTAATCCAAGCTGCCGCCGACTAGATTTTCCCCCGAACGCGAGTAGTCCGCGGTGTATGCTGGGATTTATATACCGCCGTTTCATTGGCTAACCAATGTGTCAATCATCATTTGAATCGATCACTATTGGCTAAAGTTATTCGGAGATAAAGGGGGCGGATCCTTTTTTATCGTTTACAGGCTCGTATAGGCTAAGGGGCAAAACAAAGCCTGCAATTGGCCGAAAAAGATGAATGTGAATAGCAAGTCTGGTTGTCTACGGCATAAAGAAAACATGTTTAACCATTCTGTATTTGTAGATATTTTACTCTCCTGGATTTACTACACTCACGGATATAAGAGGACCATGGTTGCACATTATTATTGAACGCAACGACTTCGGTGAGCTACTCCGGCTATATATTTTCCCAGTATCTTGTTTCAGAGTGATATCGATGTTTCTGTGATGGGTCTTTTTTTAAATTAAACTCAATTCCAAGTGTTTATTGTCTATGCACAGTAAAGTTGCGAGCGAAAAAGAAAATAGAAACTAAGGAATGGTTGGCATTTCTTGAATCCCAAGACTTTAACCTTCCGAATGATGGAACGATGCATTTGAGTGACATCGTACGGACACCGCATCCGCACGTGTCTACGACACGTATTTGCTTCTTTGCAAGCTTTGGGAATGTTAAGGGGGTAAGAAGTTTGACTGAACAATCTGACTGTTTTGTCCACGTTCCCAATGCAGCGCCTTATAATCCGGTGCGTCTTATGTATGTCAAATATAGGACCAAAAACTATTTTTTCGGGGTGCGCCCTATAACCCGGTACGCCTTATAGTGCGGAAAATATGGTACTCCAAAAGCAATCAGTCCAACGCGTCTCAGCCGGTGTCAAGGGGCGGGGCCAGCTGGGCGCCATGACAACCGTGCAGGACATGACAAAGGGCTATACAAATAAATGTGACTTGACGTGACCCGATGGCTGTGCTCAAATCTGCAATAAATGCACAAGTTGACATTGACCGTTTGGACATCTTTCTTAATCCTTCAATTGATAAAATGTTTGGGGACTTTGAACTCATTTTCCAAGATGACAATGCATCATGCTACAGATCAGAACGTGTGAAAGCATTCCTTGGGAGAAAGACTCATCCAATCAATGTCACGGCCTGCAGATATCCCAGATCTCAACCCAATTGAAAACGAATGAATCGAAAGAATGAAAGAAAAAAAGAGAGAAAGAAATAAGAGAAAGAGAGGGAGAGAAAAGTAGAGAGGGTGGGACAAGGAAAGAGAGAAAAGAAAGAGAGAGAGAGAGAAAAAGAGAGAGTGTGAGAAACAATAGATAAAAAGAGAAATAGCGAGAGAGAGCGAAAGAAAGAGAAAGAAAGAAATCCAAACAGAAATAGAAAGAGAGGATGAGAGAAAAAAGAAGGAGAAAAAGAGAGAAGGGGAAATCAAGCGAGAGAGAAATGGAAAAGAGCATGAGAGAGCAAAAGAAGGTAAATAGACACAGACAGAAAAAGAGACAGAGAGGAAAAAAGAGATACAGAGAGAGAGATAGAGTGGGATAAAAAGGGAGAGAGAGAGAGAGAAAGTGAGGGAGAGAGAGAGAGAGAAAAAAAAACAGAAAAATACAAGTACAGCGTTTGTGAGAGGCACCTGGCTTTGACAACATCAAGTGGACATATATCAACCTGCAGCTCGTTTTTCTCTTGCGCTTCCCTCAGGATAGTGAACCTTTGTAACACAAAAGGTACAATGCGTCTGAGAAATCAACGCAAAGCCAAAATGGAGGCAAAACTAACATCAAATGCGACAGAAACAAAATGAAAATAAATCCAAACAGCTTTTTGCCGTTCCATTCCGTTACTCCCCAACCCAAGCCTGCACAAAATGTAGTCATTTTATTCATATTTCGTTTCTTTTGTCTTTTATTAGCATATTTGGTATTGGAGTCATCCAAAAGTCATTGAAAGTAATCAAGTTAAAGTAACCCTACCCAACCCTGGAACCAAACTTGTTTACCTGGGGATCACAATAACCAAAGACCGACAAAAAAAAAACTGGTTTGTAGTTAGAACTCTCTTAGAGGTAGTGTTCTCCTGTCTCAGGCAGATGGGATTTCTGGATAAACGTACACTTCTCAATCTGTATCTGGGTAAGAAATTATTAGCAGAGGTTGAAAGGCAACTACAGTGGAACCTTGGTTTTTGAACGCCTCTCAGTTCGAACAAATCGGAGTCCGACCAAAAATTTCGAGAAATTCTTGCTTCGCTGTTCGGTCAAAAAAATCGGAGTTCGAACGCTGGTAATGCGTGAGTGCGTACGCTAGGGTGCGATGCTGAGCGGCGTACGGGTGTAGATCGCTCTTTTTGTGACCAACTGTTATCGCGTGCGGACGTGCTTCCTTTTGCTAAAGTAAACATTCAGGGTGTTGGAACGGAGCCCAACATTCAGGGTGTTGGGACGCAGCCCCCTTTCCAATGAACCGCTCACCACTTGTTGTAGAGACCCGGGTGCTAAATGACTTGTAAACGACCTGATTTTTTCATTTTTACACATTCATGTTAGTGTACTCTTTCGTACTGAAGATTACGATAACGCGAAAGTACGATGAGCCTGGGTTAGCTTTATGTTTCCGTTAAACATTCAAGGTAAACATTCAGGGTGTTGGAACGGATTAAAACAATTTACCGTATTTTCCGCACTATAAGGCGCACCGGGTTATAGGGCGCACCCCGGAAAAATGGTTTTTGGTCCTATTTTTGACATACATAAGACGCACCAGATTATAAGGCGCTACAATGGTAACGTGGACAAAACAGTCAGATAGTTCAGTCCAACTGATTACCCCCTTAACATTCCCAAAGCTTGCAAAGACGCAAATACGTGTCGTAGACACGTGCGGATGCGGTGTCCGTACGATGTCACTCAAATGCATCGTTCCATCATTCGGAAGGTTAGTCTTGGGATTCAAGAAATACCAACCATTCCTTAGCTTCTATTTTCTTTTTCGCTCGCAACTTTACTGTATATATGACAAATAAACTCTTGGAATTGAGTTTAATTTAAAAAAAGACACTCCATTACATCCATTATCTGCACCGCTTATCACAGAAACATCGAGTTCAGTCTGAAACAAGATACAGGGATAATATATATAGCCAGAGTAGCTCACCGAAGTCGTTGTGTTCATAATAATGAGCAGCCATGGTCCTCTTATATCCGTGAGTTTAGTAAATCCAGGAGAATAAAATATTTACAAATACAAAATAGTAAAAAAATGCTTTCTGTTTGCCGTCAGCCACGTGCTATACGCATTCATCTTTTTCGGCCAATTGCAGGCTTTGTTTTGCCGTTTAAGCCAATGCCAGCCTGTAAATGATAAAAAGGATCCGCCCCTTGACCTCCAAATAACTTTAGCCAATAGTGATCCATTCAAATGATGATTGAAACATTGGTTAGCCAATGAAACTCCGGTAAATAAATCCCAGCATACACCACGGACTACTTGGCGTTCGGGGGGAAAGCTAGTCGGCGGCTGCAAGTTAGTTGCAAGACTTTGCGAATTAATTTTTTTCCATAAATAAGGCGCACTGTATTATAAGGCGCATGGTCAGCTTTTGAAAAAAATGAAGGCTTTTAGGTGCGCCTTATAGTGCGGAAAATACGGTACATTATTTTTAATGGGAATAATGATTTCGGTGATCGAACAAATCGGTTTTTGAACAGGGTTCTGGAACGGATTATGGTCGAGAACCGAGGTTCCACTGTATGCAATTTTTGTATGGAAAAATAGAACTCACCATGTTAAAAAAAATATGCTACTGATGACGTAAAGGGAACGGTGGCGAGGACGTGAGGCTAGGGGGCAGTATTGCACCCAAGAGATGGATGCAACCGAGAAGAAGACGAGAATGACATATTACTGCTGCCATTTTGTTTGTGGGCCCGTAGCGTTCCGTTCCTGACGTTTGCGCAATTTAACTCAGTTTAACTGCATTTAACTCTGTTAAAGAGTTAGCGGTGAGCTTTAAAGGTGGATAAAATGTGTTCGAAAGGGAAAGGAAATTTGAAAAAGGAACCCCAGGAGGTGCAAGAAGAGAACGAGCTACATCATCGACTGCTAAAGCAAGTTAGCATTAGCAAGGAGCTACGAGTTGTTTTGAACAGAGCAGGTCGGTCACTTTTAATTTCACAACATTTTATGCATTCTTATTTTCTGCTTTTCATGTCCATTGCATGGCAGATGTTCGATTTATATTCCACGTATATAATGACGCTGATTCGAAGGGTGAATCTAATTCACGCCCTCATGCGGACAAAATAGGAATTAACTTTGCAGTTTCGAAAAAAAATCTAACGCTAAGAGTGTTTTGGTCGCCATTCGTTCTCCCCGTATGCACTTTCGTGCGGAATAATCTCAAAATGGGGACACAATACTTGCCATTACTATATAGCGTCGTTACTTGTTCAAATGCCTGTAGACTTATTAAACGTACGGTTGGAATATTATAGTGATACATCCATCCTTTATCTACACTGCTTATCCTCAGTAGGGTCGCGGCGGTGCTGGAGCCCATCCCAGCTATCAGTGGGCAGGGGACACCCTTAACTGGTTGCCAGCGAGTCGCAGGGCACACAGGGACAGACAACACACTTGCTAATTCACACCCATGGACAATTTAGACCGGCCAATAAACCTGACGTGCATGTTTTTGGGGTGCCTCGAAGAAACCAACACAAGCATGGGAGAACATGCAAATTCCACACCGGAGGATTCGATCTCGTGACCTCAGAACTGTGCTGCCGATGTGCTAACCACAAAAGTAATTTTTGTGTCATAAGATATACTCAGTCAACTTTCGTGCAGCCCTGGAGATAACTAACAGATGGGCTACACTATGCTAAGCTAACAAAGAGTGGAAGTGTATTTCCACTAGATGGCGCATTCCCTAAATGTTTTTTTTTTTTCAATGCCAAATTGCAAGAAAATATAAACAAACCAAATGCCAAAGGGGGGGGGGTGTAAATAAACTTGTAAATATGGACTTCTGATGACAGTGGTACTGTGAATTGTAGATTTTGCCACCTCCAGGGCAGGAAAGCAAGAGTCTTTTTACAAAATGCAATTCGGCAAAACGGTCAGGTTTCGGGGAAACAGAATTTGGAAATACAAAAAAAAACATTGTGTAAAAGATCGTTTTGAAGTATAAAAACATTTTTTTGAGGCTGAACTCATTGATAGTTTGTTTCTATTATTTGTTTAATGAATTGAATTCTAGCACTCTTGGGCTTCCCTATGCAGTATCATTTCTATTTCAAATACTGGTATATTTTTAAAACATTCAGATCAAATATTATAGTAATCCATTGAAAGCAAAATTAAATTTTTATGTCATTGGATTTCTTCAGTCAGCTTTTGAGCTGCTCCAGAGCTGACAGACAAACGGGTTAAGCTAGGAAAGAGTGAAAGTGTATTAGCGCATGAATCCACCAGATGGAGCACTCCTTGAATGTTTTTTTTTTTTCTTATTTTTTCGTGCCAATCGACAAGAACATACAAAAAACATGCCTGGCGGGAAACGGACAAGTTCAGCAAAATGTTTCCGAATATGATTCTATCTATCTCCATCTTTATATCTCTATCTATCTCTCTATCTAGATAGATTATCTAATCTATCCAATCTATCTAAGATATCTAATTTGCTCTTGCTCTTGAAACAATTCCCAGGATGAAATAAGCCAGCAAAACTAAATCAAGAAGACAATAAATAAAAAAAAAACCCCTCTCAATGCCGGCTACCGTACAATTATTATTTCTTGTAAACCTATACTCGGGTTTATTCCGTTAATGCCTTTTCATGTAAAAATTGACATTGAGAGAGTTTTCACGGAATTGTCTTTATCGTCATAATTAACAACGTAGTTAACATGATAACATTTTAGGATTGACATGAAAAAAAAGGCTTTTAGGGGAAAAATAAATGACCATATATCTGTGAAACTTTTTTTTGGTCTTGATAATTATTCATGACATTTTTTTGGAGCCGAAACCAAAATCCCTGGGTTTTTGTGGACCATCGTTGTGGATTAACTGCAAGTCGGCCTGATTGAAAACATCTGGATGTCATGTAACCATGTTGATACAGGAAATACCACAGTGTTTTTCCCGCCCCGACTTGGCTCAGTGGTTAGGGTATTTCCTGTATCAACATTGTTTCATAACATCCAGATGTTTTCCATCTAGCTGACTTGCAGTTAATCCACAACACCACAACCCCCCCGAAAATCCACGTAGTGTCGCACCTTCATAAAAGCCCCCAGAGGGTTAAACTTATTGAAATGACGTCATTTCCGACTCAATAGTATACAACCGTAACAAAATAACAATCATACATCTACAAACAATCACACACAACACATACTTGAAGTTGAATGGATGGTTTTATTAACATCATACAAAAGTAAAATGTGATTGAAGGAATTCTCCTTTTAGAATCAGAAAGCTATTTAGAGAGCTGCCGGCTAACTGCACGCCAGCATCGGGTGTTCTCAAATTACGCCATGTTTCCAATTGTAGAGGTTTCTCACTTTGTAGCTCCATGTCATTCGTTTCATGGTTAATGGATCTGGTATTGGAAAGATACAGGATACGCAGCTGCAGCTTGGCAGGGTTGCTAGCCTAGCTGTTAGCAGTACGCCTGACCTGTATTAAGGCTTTTGCTTTCCCTTCTGATGCCTCTTTAGTCAATTCATGGATGCGAACAATCCACATAGCACCTGCTGGCATTTCTTTGACTCCTCTGACTTTCCTTAGAGTCCAATTTATTTGATGAATATCTTTTCAATGTAACAAGCCGCTAAAAGCGCTTGCCCTGGTTTGTTTACAGAGGCATTGCCCGCCCGCTGTTTGACTCTACTTACACCAGCCTATCAGAGTGGTGTACACAGTCACATCAGCCTATCACGGCCATGCACACGGTCACACCCACCCAACAGAGCACTTTACCTAATCTCTCCCCGCTGAACACAATGCACGATACAATGATATTAATGGCAACATAGACAAAATCAATTCATTTGAAAATTTGCGAAGTAGTAAACTAGCAATAACCGAAGCGCAAAATAGCGAGTGGTCTCTGTATGCTGAAAGGATTTCTTTAGCGATGCTTTTGCTTTAGAAAAATATATTTTTTGTGTTTGAATAGAGATTATACTCATTTATGTGTGTCTTGTGTCCTGCAGACATCAGTGAAGAGAATATTCCTCATTGGCAACAGGAGACAAAGTTGCCTGGCGTCAAAAAGGAGGAAGACGAGTTTTTTGAGACAGTTGTCATTAAAAAGGAGGAGGCGGAGGAGGATTTGGAGCCTGATCACATTAAAAAGGAGAAAAGGGACTTTGAGCCTATTGACATTAAAAAAGAGGAGGGGAACGATGTCCAGCGTGTTGACATTAAAGAAGAGAAAGATTTAACAGAGTTTCCCGTGACTGGGGCTTCTTTAATCTATGAAGAGCAACATAAAGACAGCAAGGAGAAGGTGTCTCCGAGCAGAAGCTTCGGGACAATAGATGAGGACGACACCTCCGACTCTGCACACAATGATGGCGACAGACAGTCGGAAGGTGATGACACATATCACGAATGTTCCCAGTGTGGGAAAACGTTTAGGCGCAAGGATCATCTAAAAAGCCATGTCAATGTCCACACTGGTGGGAAACCATTTGCTTGCTCGGTTTGTGGTCAAAAATTCGGTCGAAATGAGCATTTAAAAAGGCACACAAGAACTCACACTGGCGAAAAACCGTATTCCTGCTCAGTTTGCGGTAAAAAATTTGCCCAGAGAGATTCCTTAAATAGCCACAGCAGAACCCACACTGGTGAGAAACCCTTTTCCTGTTCAGTTTGTGGAGAGAAATTTGGTCGTAAATCATACTTAAAAACTCACAATAGAACGCATACAGGTGAAAAACCTTTCACCTGTTCAGTTTGTGGTGAAAAATTTAGCCAAAAAGGAAATCTGAAAAGCCACACAAGAACCCACTTTAGTAAAAAACCATTTTTCCGACTCAGTCTGTGGTCAAGTATTAACCTTGAAATTTTGCATTAAAAATCACTGAAGAATCTATACCGAAGGAAAACATTTTGTTTGTGTTTGCAGCCAAAAATGAACCCAGAAAGGTACCTTAATCATCCACACTGGTGAAAAACCTTTTGCCTGCTCAATTTTTGGTCTTAAATTCAGTGTGAAATCAAACTTGAAAATCCACACAAGCATTTTTTTTAAGCAAAACCTCTTATTTGCTTAGTTTGTGGTTAAGAATTCAACCAAAATCCAAGATTGTAAATACACACAAGAACACACAGTGGTGACAAACATTTCGCCTGCTCCGTTTCTGGTAAAAAATTCAGCTTTAAGAGAAAATAAAATATCCAACAAGAACCGAAACTGACGATTAACTGTTTCCTTGTTCAGTTTGCTGTCAAAGATTCTCTAGTCAAGTCAAAGCTCAGGATCAAAAGTGTGCTGGTGAGAATAGCATTCATCACTGTTTGATGTAAGCTCACAGTTCCATTATAAAACACTGGATGATCTCTTTTGTGTACTCTTAATGTCAGTGATGTCCCTAAAAGCGTATTTTTTAGTGGTTGTAGTTTTGAAAATGCAGCTTGTATCTTTTTTTGATTGATGAGTGTTATCCATCATTTTATTTCATATGCCGTAAATTCCGGACTATAGAGCGCACCTGATTATAAGCCGCACCCACCACATTTCGGGAGGAAAACCGATTTTGTACATACACAAGCCGCACCTGTATAAGCCGCATGCGCCCACATTGAAAAAACGCAATACAAACACGAAATTAACCCATCCCCGATACAGTCCACAAAAAACAGCCGGCAAAATGAACAGAAAATGATACCGGTACTTGAGATTTAATGCAGACCTGCAGAGTCCGGGTGTCCATTGAAAGTAATCCAAGGAAAAAAGTGTATATTTCCTAAGGCAAAGGTGGGAAAAATATAAATCCACCATTGTTGGCCGCGTCCACAAACACATCTCACCTTTACTCCACTTCCCGTCAGCCCGCGTTTGCCCCGCCCCTTCTTTCTCATTTTCTCGTACAAAACATATCAGAATAATTTTCTAAAATAAATACATTACAAAAATATACAGTTGCAAATACATATTATACATGGTTACACATATTAACAAAGAAAGACGGTACACCGAGAGAGTTTTCAAAGCTTTAATAATAATATTATAACTTTCATCCCAAACCGTGCCTGTGAAGGGTAGCAAAATGCTAGTAGCAACATGCTCGCAACACAGTTAACGGGTCTGTAAAATAATCATACCGTACATGTAGAAACCACGGTAAACCGTCCTCATCTTCCTCCTTATAATTGAGGTCATCAAAGTCGTCTTCCTTCAGTGTGGGAATGAGACTTTGTCATATAGATGTCGTCTCACGCTCCTTTAGTCAAAAACACGCTAGCAGCACGCTCGCAAAGTAAAGTTTACGTGCAGTAGCTCTGTTTCCTTGTTTATCGGACTGCTCGATTGCGTTTAGCTTGAAAGTTGCGTCATGAGCCTTTCTTTTAGCAATTTGCATGATGAGGTTATGTCCACACTAGTTTAATTTGTGCACAAGCTAAGAAGTTGCAGTCGAAATTTTACCTTTTGTACTCGAGCGCTGCCGGCGGCCGTTACAAAAATGACATAAATTGGCCGCATCACTGAATAAGTCGCAGGGTTGAAAGTTTGGGAAAAAAACGTAGCGGCTTATAGTCCGGAATTTACGGTATTTTCCATTGTATCGCCTCAGTATGTTCGATTTTTGACTTTTTGATTCATTTGAAATATCCCTTGTTGACTCGTGTAAATATGTTATACAGTTTTGAGTTGATCAAAATGGCCTCTAGGGTTATTGCACGCAAATTGGAATAAAGAATATGTCAATATGGCGGCGCCCCTGTTCCGCTGCGGCTACATCGGCTCGTTACAGTTTTTTACACGTCGGCCATAAGACCCAGTCTTCGACTCGAACTGCAGATTAAGATACGATTTTGCTGGATATGCGATCATCCAGACATCAAGCGCTCGGTGCTACGAACACTCGGGAGTGTTTATTAGCCACGGACTGCTATGTCAACAAGACCCAGCGGCCTACAAAGCAGCGAAGCAGAGTGGCACGGCAGCGGCGTGACCGCCGGACGAGGAAGCGAGGTTGTCGGGCCGGGCTAACAGCCAGGCTAAAGGCTAAACGCCTCTCCCATCCATTCTCCAACGTTCGCTCTCTGGACATTAACTGGACCATTTAACAACTGGAAGTGGCATCGAACCGCGAGATGACGAACTGCTGCGCTAAAATTCTGACGAAGACACGGTTAATCTTATCTATCCCGGCTGACGTTCAAAGAAACAGTGCGGGTCAGATGTATCGACATTTCATTCTGTACACACGTGTACACGAATGACAATAAAGTCAATCTGAATCTGAAGAAAACCAGGCTAACTGAATAAGCTCAGCGAGAGTAGTCTGGGTTACTGGGTTGTATGTTTTCAGAGTCGAGACGAATAGGCGCGGCTATGTCAAGCCAGCTGTATGTAGTGGGGATCAAATCTATGTTCACTGAATCCTCAAATGGACCCTCGGATCCATCTCAGAATCACTCATCGGATGTTTGAAAGAAAGTAGAAAAATAAAAAGGTTACACAAGCATTATTAATAAGGATGATTTCATAAAACGTTTCACTTCACAACTGTTACGGTTGTAAGGTCAACAAAAACATAGTGCCAGAAAACATACAAAAAAATGATTCACTCGGAAAGAGGGAAATTATAACTTGAGGGGCTGTCGTAAATTCATAATCCCAAAGGTGAGAACCACCAGGAAAAGTATGTGTGTGTCTGTGTGTGGAGTCAAGCTTTGGAATAATTTACAATAATTAAAAAGCATTACTGGCGAAATACAGGGATGAAGAAAATGGGATATGAGGGAGATTGGAAATACTGCGTTTAAAACTATACTTAACGTGTTGTTATTGTTGCTATTATTATATCAGAACTCTTCTTACAAATATTATGTTTATTTTTATTGTTGTTATTATCATTGGTGCCGCAGTGACATTTGGTAACTAGGCGGATTATGACGTTGAGGGATGGGTAATGAGAAGATTAGTGTATAAAATCTGATTATTGTAATTATTGATATCTGACCTATGTAATAAGTACTGTATTTTCCGCACTATAGGGCGCACCGGGATATAGGGTGCACCCCCAAAAAATAGTTTTTGGTCCTATTTTTGACATATATAAGGCGCACCGGATTATAAGGCGCTACAATGGGAACGTCGACAAAACAGTCAGATGATTCAGTCCAACTTATTACCCCCTTAACATTCCCAAAACTTGCAAAGAAGCAAATACGTGTCTTAGACACGTGCGGATGCGGCGTCCGTACGATGTCACTCAAATGCATCGTTTCAAATATCATTCGGAAGGTTAATGTCTTGGGATTCAAGAAATGCCAACCATTCCTTAGTTTCTATTTTCTTTTTCGCTCGCAACTTTACTGTGCATATGACAATAAACACTTGAGTTGAATTCACTCAACTCATCACAGCAACATCAAGATCGTTCTAAAACAAGATACCGTGAAAATATAAAGCCGCATAGCTCACCTAAGTTCTCACGTTCAATAATGGTACGCAACCATGGTCTTCTTACAACCGTGAGTGAAGTAAGTCCAGGAGAGTAAAATATTTACAAATCTAGACTAATGAGACATGTTTCTTTATGGCGTACTTTAGCAAGCTTGCTATTCACAGTAATCTTTTTCGGCCAATTGCAGGGTTTGTTTCGGCCCTCTAGCCTATCCGAGGCTCCGAATAACTTCAGCCAATAGCGATCGATTTAAATGATGATTGACACATTGGTTAGCCAATGAAACGCCGGTATATAAATCCCAGCATACACCGCGGACTACTCCACGTTCGGGGGAAAATCGAGTCGGCGGCTGTTGCGTAAGTTGCGAGACCTTGCGATTTAATATTGAATCTTATATAAGGCGCACTGGATTATAAGGCGCATGGTCAGCTTTTGAAAAAAATTAAGACTTTTAGGTGCGCCTTATAGTGCGAAAAATACGGTATATGCATGAGATTTTGTTATATTAGACATGAGAGGAAAGGAGGATTTGTAAAATGTATTCAATAGGGAAGATAAAGGGGTAGGAAAAATAAGCATCTGCTTCTGACTACCCCTTTTCGAACATGTTATGTGACATTATTTTGTTGTTGACTCATTGTTTTTGTCCTGTTTTTATTTAATGTTCGAAATAAAAGTTGTCATTCATTCATCCAAGGAAAGGACAACGCCAGGTACTTTTACACACCGGTTCATTGAAACTTCATTAAATATGACAGAAAATACTAATTCAAACGAAATAATAATTAAATCCGGGCTTAATCCTTTAACTCGGTGTCGTGCAATAACCCCGTAGAGGTTTTTTTTAAAAATGTGATTGAATGAATCTACCAGGTTTGGGTAGGGTTACTTTAACTGGATTACTTTCAAAATGAATCAATTTTGTGCAGGCTTGGGAATAACGGAATACATGGAACAGCAAAAATGATGTTGGCAAGCTGTTTGGATTTATTTTCATTTTGTTTCAGTCGCATTTTATGTTCGTTTTGCCGGAGATCAAAGAGATCAAAGCCAGGAGATAAAGCTTACCACGTGTTGTGAGTCATCATTTTATTCATATTTAGTTTATTTTGTCTTTTATTAGCGTATTTGGTATTGGAGTAATCCAAAAGTCATTGAAATTAATCAAGTTAAAGTAACCCTACCCAACCCTGGAATCTACTGTACAATGTATATTTTGATACCTGTAATCAAATCATGACTTTTATGGTGATCTCATTATCTCGTATCACATGTAAACATGTTTGTTCTGTGAATATGTGACTAAAAATCAAAATTCAGATTCAGATTCAGATTCAGATCTACTTTATTGTCATTCTAGTACACGTGTATACAGAACGAAATGTCGATGCATCTGACCCCCACAGTTTCCTTGAATGTACAGATATAAATAAAGTTGTATTGTATTATGGCTACGTATAGTATTTTACCATAGTGCCGATAGTGCAAGAAGAGTAGCTAACCAGATGTGCAAGATGGACAGTCAGGTTAACAAGTCAGGTATACAGGAACATTAACACTGTAACGATAACGCTGTAAGTACAATAGTGCAGAGAGCAAATGTGCAAGGAGTGGCAAGCTATAAAAAAACTGCCAGTAGTGCAAAAAGTCAGATTAGCAGCCGTTTAGATTTAGGTTAACTATATGTTAGATTGACCATTTAACAGTCTAATGGCCAGGGGGACTAGACTATTGCGGAGCCTGGTGGTCCTGCACCGCACACTGCAGTACCTCTTCCCAGAGGCTAGCAGAGTGAACAGTCCATGATGGGGGTGAGAGGGGTCCCCGGTAATGTTCTTAGAATGGGATAGGCAGCGCTTCTGGCCAATGTCCTGAATGGAGGGAAGTGTAGTCCCGATTATTTTCTCTGCTGTCCTCGTTACCCTCCTCACACTACCCCAGTCGGTAGCGCTGCAGCCTCCACACCACACAGAGATACAGCTGGTCAGGATACTCTCTATGGTGCCCCTGTAGAATGTGATGAGGGAGGGTGGGGGCAGGTGGGCTCTCCTCATCCTCCGCAGGAAGTACAGGCGCTGCTGTGCCCTCTTAACCAGTGATGCAGTGTTCATGGACCAGGTGAGTTTGTTTGTAATGTGCACCCCTAGGAACTTGATACTGCTGACAACCTCCACAGCCTTGTTGTTGATGCAAAGTGGGGCATGGTTGGGCTGGTTTGTCCTAAAGTCGACAATGATCTCTTTAGTTTTGTCAACATTCAGGACCAGGCTGTTGTCCCTGCACCAGCCCACCAACTGCTCCACTTCCTCTCTGTAGGCCAGGTCGTTGTCATCCCTGATGAGGCCCACCACCGTTGTGTCGTCAGCATACTTCACGATGTGGTTTGTGGCGGACCTAGGGACGCAGTCGTGTGTCATCAAGGTGAACAGCAAGGGGCTTAGGACGCAGCCTTGGGGGGAGCCCGTGCTGAGGTAGATGACATCTGAACTGTTCTGACCTATCCGCACAGATTGGGGTCTGTCACAGAGGAAGTCCAGCAGCCAGTTCCGCAGGGGGGTGTTGAAACCCAGGAGTCTCATTTTGTCTACCAGATGTTGTGGGATGATGGTGTTGAATGCTGAACTGAAGTCCAGGAACAGCATCCGCACATGGGTATTCTTCTCCTCTAGATGTGTCAGGCTCAGGTGAAGCGCAGAGGAGATGGCATCCCTAGTGGAGCGATTTGTCCGGTAGGCAAACTGAAAGGGGTCGAATGAGGAGGGGAGACTGGAGGTGATGTGCTCTTTAACCAGTCTCTCAAAGCACTTCATTATGATAGGAGTCAGTGCAACGGGCCGGTAATCGTTGAATGATAAGATCTGGGGTTTCTTTGGCACTGGGATGATGTTGGCAAATTTGAAGCATGATGGTACTTTGGCTTGGTCTAGCGAGGTGTTGAAAATGTCTGTTAGTACGCAAGCCAGCTGATCGGCGCACTCCCTAAGTACCCGCCCCGGAATGTTGTCCGGGCCTGGAGCCTTCCTTGTGTTGACCCTTCTCAGGGTCTTCCTCACGTCAGATGAGTCCAGGTGGAGTGCTCTTTCGTCCTAATTTGGAACCGCTTTCGCTACAGGGGTGCCGTTTTGTGCCTCGAACCTTCCAAAGAATTTGTTGAGGTCATTCAGAAAGTCCATGCTAGTGTCCTGCACTGGGGCGGTGGTTGGCTTGTATTTGGTAATGGCCTGAATGCCTTTCCACATATCCCTGGTGTTGGTTTTGTTGACGAAACGTTCCTGGATTTTTTGACTGTACGTTCGCTTTGCTAGTCTGATAGCACGGTTCAGGTTAGCCCTCGCTGATCTCAGCGCCTCCTTGTCACCAGATTTAAAGACAAGGTTCTGTACTTTTAGTTGTTTGTGTATCTCAGCAGTCATCCAGGGCTTCTGTCATGTCAGGACTTCATGTTTATTTGATTGATTCTATTGTTTTTAATTGACCATTTGTGTAAAGTATTGAAGGTAAAGACACACAAAATAAACTTGTTGACTGCACTGCCCTGCTGCCTCTCTTACAAGAAAATCTGTACGCAAATTTGTCAATGATGGGTACCATCCGGTATACACAGACTATCACGAAACGGCAAATCAATCAAGTCAAACGAGTTCGCCGCGGTAGCCTCTATCTCATTATTGTTTTTTTCGTTGCAAACGAAGCGAGCGGTTGGATGCTACTGTGTGCATGCGTCTGCCGCTTCGGATTTCATGTGGTAGTTGTGTAGTGAAAGGAAGTCTGTCTCTTTTTAGAGAAGCGGCTTTTTCGGCTCAACTCATTAAAGAGAGCCGGCTCTCCAATGGCTCTTGCTTTGATGCATTATATTATGAATGATTATGTTGTATAAAGAAGTTAAGAAAAAAGGAAGTATAAAAGGAGAAAATGAAAAAAAGACAGGTTTGTGGTTATCCCTTTAATCAGTATATTACCAACAATAATTTAATCCAGAAAATGAATTAATAATTTGAATAAGAAAATGTATTATTCTACTTAAAAATATTTAGATGTATTTTTCTTTCTACAGTGAACGACCAAGCTACTTCATTTTTTAACTTTTTTTAATAATAAACCTCATTCATGTCGAGCAACTCAGTTTCTCACAACAAAATGTTAATTAACAATATATATGATATAACGAAACACAAGTACAACACAACATGTTAAAATACACAAATAAACACGTTTGAAAAAAAATATGGTGTAAGATTATTTTATATTTTGTAAGGGAAAATACAACATTTTGTAAGGGCATGGAGCGGAGGAGGTTGACAGGTATGCTATAACTAATGTCTCCGCTAGATAGCGCACTCCCTAAACCTTTGCGGTTATCATGTTATGTACTGTACTCTTTTCTAAAATTGATATGAATAAACCGTAGCAAAAATCAATACACTAAAAAATATATAAAATAAAATATACCAAACAAATATTTTGAATGATAAAATTAAAATGTATCAGCTTTGAAGAGCACTGGTGTAACCCGGAACTTCTTTGGTTAGAGCTCCGCCCACTTTCTTTCTTCTTCCGGCTAACTCCAAGTTTGTTTCGGTACACGTAGCAATTCGCTCCAGACGTGTGAAAAAGCTCCATTTAACTCTGTCAATAGTAAATGGTGAGCCTAAAATGTGGATAAAATGTGCGAGAGAAGGGAAGGATATTTAAAAGAAGACCTTCAGGATGCGCGAGTAGAGATCGAACAAAAAGATCGAGGGCTAAGCCAAGTTAGCATTAGCAAGGAGCTACGATTCGTGTTGAACAGAGCAGGTCGGTCACTTGTTTTTCTACATTTTTATTTTTCTATTTTGTGCTCTTCAATTCTCAATTCCATGTTACGATTTTTGACCGATCTCTATTTAATATTCGTCATAAAGCTGCTTCGGGTGGAAGCTTTATTTCGTTTCGTCGAGACGAATTTAAATATACGCGCATGCGTACAATTAAGATGAATTAACTGCATTTTAACCAAATCAATTGGTAAGTTAAAATATGTGCACCTTTCGTGGATATTTCTTATTAAGTTTTTTGTTTAAATACCTGTATTTGATGTTCTAAAGGTTAGGAACATTCCCTATTATCATGTTCGTAAATTTAAGCCATCCATCCATTATCTGCACCGCTTATCCTCAGTAGGGTCGCAGGGGTGCTGGAGCCCATCCCAGCTTTTTTTGAGCAGTGGGAAGGTGACACCGTGAACTGGTTGCCAGACAGTCGCAGGGCGCACAGAGACAGAAACTCACTCGCTCATTCACACCTAGGGACGATTTGGACAGGCCAATTCACCTAACATGCATGTTTTTGGAATGTGGGAGGAAGCCGGAGTGCCCGGAGGAAACCCACCCAAGCACAGCGGAGAACATGCAAACTCCACAGAGTTCCAAGTTGGAGTGTGTCGTATGAGGTGCCCTTAAAAAGTTGAAGGATCTCATGACCTCGGAACCGTGCCGAACACGCGCTAACCACTGCGCCACCTGCTGCCCTAAATTTATGCCCAAAATCCTAAAAATCTTCCGTCGTTGACTACGCCAGCGATTAATAAACCCATTTTCTATGAAAACTAGAAAAATGAATCGAGCATTGTGTATTTTTGTATTGAACACGTTGATTGTGATCTTACGTTTACTGTTTCTGCCTTCGTCATTCACTCAGAAACTGTGGTTGGATTTCTCGTTTGGAACAAATGGTAAATGGTCTGCATTTCTATAACGCTTTTTAATTCAATATAGACCTACCCTTACCCTCAATATAGACCTACCCTACAATGTTTTTCACACTTACCCATTCACACACACACTCGCACACCAATAGGGAGTTAGCCCCCCAATAAGCCTACCTGCTAATCTACCATTCTCATTCTTATTTTCCCTGCTCACATGCAGCACATGACAGCACTTCACAAGAAAAGTCTGATTTGGAAATGTCGGTGTTAAAGAGACAGGAAGCAGTCCTAAGGCTTCAAGAAGAGTATTATACACTCAAAATTCAGTGGATGAAGAAGAAAATTGTAGATTCTCCTCTACAAAACTGAAAAGATTCTCCATGGTGGATCTCAAGCTCTTCCCTTTTGGCTTGGCACTTAATAGTAGAGTTGTTTAGCATGTAATTGTTTATTTAATGTGAATACATTGTAAACTTAGGGATTCAGTGTCTTGCCCAAGGAACTTCGACATATACAGGGATCAGAATTTTCCGCGGATCCGCGGATTTCCGCTGTTTTTGAACCCCAAAGGTCATTCCCGTACATCGTCTAAATTCGATGAGAAAATATTTTGGGGGGGTGAGGTATGATGCGTGACTGTTTCATCACCCCAATTTAGCAGTTAGAGATCGCGAGAAAAATCGGCAAAAAGAAGCGCAGCGCATTAGATCTATAACACACAACAAATAGATCGACTCCTACCATTGGTCGATAGGTTCGCTGATAACCAATCAGCGGAGCTTTTGTTCAGAGCATTGGCTTTCTCAAACATGGCGCTCCTTCCGGTCTTTTCAAACGGTGAAACGAGTGTTTGAAAAAGTAAATATGAAAATACTAAGAAAAGAAGACGAGGCTTTTGTCTCCGAGATTGATAAAGGAATCAAGAATAAATTGAAGTGGTCATGGCTGGAGAAGACTGTCACAGACTGACATGTATTTTCTTTAAGCATGTTCAGTTTGTGCATTCTATTTTCAAATTAATGATGAATGGTTATTAATGTATATATTTTCATATATATTGTTGATTAGTAGCTAAATACAAGGTCCATCTTCATCATCAAAACACAACAACAATGGTGATGGTTGTAACATTGTAATCCCCCAATTGTTTTAAACATCTTAAAACTGAAAAAAATACATGGTTTCTGTTTTGTTGGATTTAATTCATTCTAGTGCAATTTTCACATAGCAAATAAGATAAATGCTGTTGGCTTCAGGGGGGCTTCGCCCCGCTGAGCTCCCCACCGGGCTCCACCCTGGACCTGGCCGGGGCCTGCGGCCCCTGGCTATTTCAGCTGAAAATGAAAATCTCCATTCTGATCCCTGCATATAACACAAAGGAGCCGGGAATTGAACCTTCGACCTCTTTATCCCAAGACGAGCACTCTACCTCTGAGCTAATGCCAGGCTTGAGGCAATTGATGTTTTTTTGCGGGAGCGGTATGCATAAGGACACTGGGGATTTCGGTGGTACTAAAACAATATCTTATTAGTGATATTGTAGTTATATCAATATATTTTTCACATTTTTGTTAGACTGAAAAGGCTTAAGAGTTAATTTTCTTTGAATCCACAAAAACACGAAACCTAAAATGAGGCATATTCATTTCGTCAAAGTATTGACAGAAATGTGGTGATACGATGTTTTATTCTGTAACAGGTTATTTTTGAAATGTGTCCCAATGTTTTTGTTCCGTAAATGTACATAGCATGAATTTTCCGTTCCGGCCATTAAAAACAAAAAAAAAATAGCGGTTGAAGGGCGACATCTAGTGTACAGATGTAGGCCGTCTCTGTCCGTGGTACAAACAACAGTAAATCATTTAATAGGACGTAATGGACATAAAATGCAGATTAAGCTAGATATAAACCACAATATTTTACCTGTTTTTAGATTTAACAAGAGTAAACAAAACGCACCTATTACTGCAACGTTTTTGATGTTTGGAGCACTTAATTACGGATTAGCACGAGGGTCTTTTCTAGGGGGTATCATCTATATACTCTATGATAAGTCGATTTTTTCATTTCATAATTTGTTATAGTAATTCTGTTTCCTAAATACATTATTTTGAAAAAGGTGTAGACTTTTAAGGAGATGGTATAAAGATGGCTTCGGCAATGTTCCCTCTAAGCTGCGTGTGCGCGCAATTGCGCACTCCCCAGGGTTTTCCGCGCACAAGAAAATCTAGCCAGCTCACAAAAATCAGGGCTCGAAATTGCCAATTAAGAAGCTCATTAAGTCAAAGTTACAGTGCATGAAGGTAAAAATACAAGGGTTCCCCTGACGTTGAGTTCTAAATGCGGTATTTGGAAGTCGAACAAAGTTGAGTAAAGTCAGTTTTTCGAGAAGGGCCTTCTTCGGCTCGGCTCACTAAAAGGAACCGACTCTTTCGAGTCCCAAACGGCTCTTCAGGTTGTTTTTGCTTCTTACATCCCTATATGACCAAATATGTAAAATTTTGCACAAAATGACTTAAAGGAAGGGGGAATAGAACAAAAAGGAAAAAAATACCAAAATGAAAAAGTAGTGTAAAACTGAGAAAAAAAGAAACAAAAGGAAGAGAAAATTAAAGGAAAAATTCAGAAAAAAAAAAAAAAGTAACAGCTAGGAAAAAATAAACACAATTAAAAGGAATTTTAAAAAAAGGATAAAAAACACAGAAAAAAGAAAAAAAGGTTGTGTTGCATTCAAATGATTTCCCATTATATCAAGTAAATCTTGTTGCCAACATTGTACTTCCACTAAAAATGTGATTAAATAGAGTTCTGTATCTTACAACCGACTAAATAAGCCCCCAAAAATGTTGATATTATGCGACAAAATATGTCAGGAAATAAAAAGAAATGGATATCTTGTGAAAGAATTGTTGTAAAAACAAACGACGTTTGTAGGCCGTACAACCTTTGCAATAGTACATGAGTCAATTCATTCAAAAGAGAAAAATCATTTTGCATTGCCGGAAACTCAGCAAAATGTAACTCGAAGACAAGTTTAGGACATGTTTGATAATGACTTAGTTGCCACACTTGGGATTGCCGTTGCTCACTTTTGTTTCAAGCGTTGCTCACCGACTTTGTGTGAACGCTCAGACCCGTAAGGAAAATTACAGGGAACATTGCTCCAGAGTACACATGTAATACAGACTTGAATGAGAGAAATGAGGCCAAATAAATTTTTGCTGTAGAAAATAAATCACTGTGGTCATTGAGCCCAGCTTAACTGAACCTGCTTTCATGCAACCAAGTTAAGGCTATGTTCAGCCAAAATAACAAACATACTACTAGTAGATTAAAGAGAACGAACAAGAGAGATAAAGAAATAATAGAAAGAGGGAGGGAAAAGGAGAGAGGGCGGGACAAAGAAAGAAAAAGAGAGAGAGAGGGCGTGAGAAACAAAAGATAAAAAGTCGTGAGAGAGGGGGGAAAAGAAAGGGAGAGTAAGAAAGAAATCCAAAGAGAAATAGAAAGACAGAAGGAGAGAAAAGAGAAAAGAAAGCGCGAAGGGTATGAAGAGAGAAAGAGAAAAGAGAAAAAGGAAGTTAGAGCAAAAGAGGTTAAAAGACACAGAGAGAGAAAGAGACAAAGAGCAACAAAGGAAGAGCAAAAGAGAGACACGGAGAGTGAAAGAGATAGAGACAGAGTGGAAGAAAAGGGGTGGAAAAGAGAGAGAGAAATAAATACAAGTGCAGTGTCTTTGTTCGAGGCACCTGGCTTTGGCAACACCAAGTTGACATATTTCAACCTGCAGCTTGTTTTTCTCTTGCGCTTCTCTGAGTCTTGTCTCGCGGGCCGGATTCAATCCCTTAGCGGGCTTGATCTGGCCTGCGGGCCACCTGTTTGACACCTGTGGTTTAAACTTGAACACCCCTGCTGTTAAGTTGGAGTGTATTTATGGAATGATCTTGGGGATCATTTGAAACAATCTTCCATTTCTGTTTGAAAGCTTTTGAAAAATTAAAAAATCTTCAATCGTCAAGAAACCTCAAAGCATAAAAATCCCAAACTGTTATGACACAATGGAATAGAATAGAATATTCCTTTATTGTCATTGTTACAACATGGGATATATTGTGACAACGAAATTGGACGTGGCACTCCAGGTCCACAGTTTACGGTGAGGATAAGGAAAACAAAGAGATAATCCATGTATGTCTTGTGTCCTGCAGACGTCATGGAAGAGAATCTTCTTCATTGGCAACAGGAGACAAAATTGCCTGACGTCAAAAAGGAGGAAGATGAGTTTTCAAACATGGAGGAGGAGGATTTGGAGCCTGTTCCTGTTAAAATGGAAGAGGAGGGATATTTCGGGACATTTGACGTTAAAAAGGAAAATTTGAAGCTCTATCACATCAAACAGGAACAGGAGGGTGATCTTGAGCCTGTTGACGTTAAAGAGGAGAAAGATTTGAGAGAGTTTTCCGTGCCCGGGGCCCGTTTAACCTCCGAAGATCAACATGAAGAGAACAAGGAGAAGGTGTCTCCAAGCAGAAGCTTCGGGGCAACTGATGACGACGACACGTCCGACTCTGCACACGATGGCGACAGACAGTCGGGAGGTGATAACACCAATCACGAACGATCGCAGTGTGGAACTGAAAAACCATTTTCCTGCTCGGTTTGTGGTAAAAATTTCACCCACAAATCAGACTTAAAAAGGCACACAAGAACCCACACGGGTGAAAAACCGTTTGCCTGCTCAGTTTGCGGTCGAAAATTCAGCCGAAAGGAAAATCTAAACAACCACACAAGAAACCACACTGGTGAAAAACCTTTCGCCTGCTCGGTTTGCGGCCAGAAATTCATAACCAGAGTTTACCTTAAAAGACACATGGGAATCCACACTGGTATAAAACCCTTTACCTGTTCTGTTTGTGGTCAAAATTTTACCTGGAGAGGTAACTTAAAAATCCACATGAGAATCCATACTGGTGAGAAACTCTTCGCATGCCTAGTTTGCGGTCAGGAATTCACACTGAGCTCACACTTAGAAAAACACACAAGAACCCACACCGACACGTGCGACTCTGTGCACTATGATGGTGACAAACGAAGAGGTGATGACACAAATCACAAATGTTTGCAGTGTGGCAAAATATTTCGATTCAAGTGTCAATTGAAACGCCATATCATTGTCCACACTGGTGAGAAACCCTTTGCCTGCTCAGTTTGTGGTCAAAAATTCGGTCGGAAATCACACTTAAAAACCCACACAAGAACCCACACTGGTGAAAAACCTTTCGCCTGCTCGATTTGTGGTGAAAAGTTCAGCCAAAAAGGAAGTTTGACGGACCACACAAGAACCCACACTGGTGAAAAACCTTTTGTTTGCTCCGTTTGTGGTCAAAAATTTCCTCGGAGAGGTACCTTAAAAATCCACACAAGAATCCACACTGGTGAAAAACCATTTGCTTGCTCAGTGTGTGGTGAAGAATTCCACTGGAAAGAAAGCTTACAAGTACATACAAGAACCCACTCTGGTGAAAAGCCCTTTGCCTGCTCAGTTTGTGGTAAAAAATACAACCGCAAATCCCACTTAAAAATCCATGAAAGTACCCACACAGTTGAAAAACCTTTTTCCTGCTCAGTATGTGGTCAGAGATTCAACTGTAAAGGAAGCTTAAAAGTACACACAAGAACTCACACTGGTGAAAAACCTTTTGCTTGTTCAGTTTGTGGTGAAAAATTCCGTTGGAGACAAAGCTTAAAAGTACACACAGGAACCCACACGGGTGAAAAACCTTTTGCCTGCTCGGTTTGCGGTCAAAGATTTAACTGGAACGCAAGCTTAAAAGTTCACACAAGAACACACACTGGTGAAAAACCTTTTGCTTGCTCAGTTTGTGGTCAAAATTTCAGCCATAAAAGAGATCTAAAAAGACACACTCATGAGAAACTGTTTTCTTGTTCATATTGTGGTCAAAGTTTCTCTTGTCAAGTCAAAGCTCAGGATCACAAATGTGCTGGTGAGAATAGCAGTCATCACTCTGCATGATACGAATTCTTGGTTTACATTCACATTACAGAAGAAATCACAGCTACTATTGAATGGACTCATTTGTTTACTGACGTCAGTCAGTGATATTTCTTAATTTAGCCTATTTTTATTGTTCTAATTTTGAAATTGTTGTTTTTTCTAATGCACAAGTATCTTTTTTGATTGATAATATGAAATCATGAATAGCAATATTACTATGATATGTCATGAGAATGTTTAATTTTTGACTTTTCTAGAGAAATTTCAAAAATCTGTTGTAGACGCATATAAATAAGTTATAACGTTTTGAGATGACTTAATCAAGATGACTACTTTATAGGTAATAAAAAAAATCCAGGCTGACTCAATAAGTGCTTTCACTGAGTCTTCAAATATATCCAACTCAGAATAACTGATCGGAAAGTGTAAAAGTGTCGCCCATGATCTTTTACAACCGCTGAACTACAGCTCTTGATGGAGTTTAAAAACTGTATGAAGAAAGTACAAGAAAAAAAAAGGTTACTAAAGATCTGTTCACAAGGAAAGAACCCCGGGTACTTTTGAGTATCGGCTCATTGATTGTTCATTGATGAGTATCACGCTCTTGAGAATAAATAGACATAGTAACTGAGCTAGGCTAATTTGAATTTGCTTTCATGCAAACCACTCGAGGCTAAATTCAACCAAAACAATAAATATACAGTGGAACCTCGGTTCTCGACCATAATCCGTTCCATTTCTTTGTACAAAAACCGATTTTTACGATCACAGAAGTCGTTTTTCCCCATTAAAAGTAATGTAAAATTGTTTTAATCCGTTCCAAAACCCTAAATGTTTACCATGAAAGTAAACATGAAGCTAATCGTACGTTCGCGTTAGCGTAATCTTCCGTACGAAAGATTACGCTAACATGAACGTGTAAAAATAAAAAAAAATCGTGTCGTTTAGCACCCGGGTCTCCACAAAAAGTGGTGAGCAGTTAAAGGATAAAGAAAAGAATTATGAGTAGGATTTCTTACCTTGGCGGTTGTCTGCAGAAGCCATGCTGTATTCCTGAAAGAAGGGAAACTCGCACACCTTCTTCATATTTTGCTATTATTTCTTTCTTAAATGCAATAGTTGTACGCACTACTCCTCTTTTTTCACCTGTAGCAACTTTGCTGCTTGCACCAACCTTCTTCCGAGGCATAATTAGGAGTTAAAACACTCCCTTCACTGCTTTTGAAAAACGGAAGCAGAGAAGGAGTGCGCGTTGCCGTGACAACAGTTCTTCACGAGGGGTGGGGGCAATCTACACTCGTACGCCGCTCAGCATCGCCTCTAGCGTACCGGCGTTCGAACTCCGATTTTTTTGAACGATAAGCGAAGCAAGAATTTCTCAAAATTTTTGGTCGAGAACTGATTTGTTCGAACTGAGAGGCGTTTGAAAACCGAGGTTCCACTGTATCTCGTTTTAATTCCTTATCTTGCTTTTGTGTGTTATATATTTGTGCAGAGTGTCTAAGTGTCCGGAGCACAAGATAAACTTGAGCTGTTCCCGTCTGTCCTTGTTTTGAAGGTATAGTTTTCAGCAATCTTATCAACTTTTTGTGTGCCTATTTGACTGTAATCTTGTTCCTGAATTGAAATGTCTTTGTTTTTATATCATACTGTAAGTATGTCAAAAACGTTATTTTTCTCTGCAATGTGTAAATAACCAGGGTTAGGTAGGGTTACTTTAACTTGATTACTTTCAATGACTTTTGGATTACTCCAATAGCAAATATGCTCATAAAAGACAAACGAAACTAAACATGAATAAAATGATGACTCACAACACGTGGTAAGCTTTCTCTCCTGGCTTTGATCTCTTTGATATCCGGCAAAACTAACATAAAATGCGACCAGGGTTGGGTAGGGTTACTTTAATGTAATTACTTTCAATTACTTTTGGATGACTCCAATAGCAAATATGCTAATAAAAGACAAAAGAAACTAAATAAGAATAAAATGATGACTCACAACACGTGGTAAGCTTTCTCTCCTGGCTTTGATCTCCGGCAAAACGAACATAAAATGCGACCAGGGCTGGGTAGAGTTACTTTAACTGGTTTACTTTCAATTACTTTTGGATGACTCCAATACCAAATATGCTAATAAAAGACAAAAGAAACTAAATAAGAATCAAATGATGACTCACAACACGTGGTAAGCTTTCTCTCCTGGCTTTGATCTCCGGCAAAACGAACATCAAATGCGACAGAAACAAAATGAAAATCAATCCAAACAGCTTGCCAACATCATTTTTGCCGTTCCATGGATTCCGTTACTCCCCAAGCCTGCACAAAATTGAGTCGTTTTATTCCTATTTAGTTTCTTTTGTCTTTGATTAGCATATTTGGTATTGGAGTAATCCAAAAGTAATTGAAAGTAATCAAGTTAAAGTAACTCTACCCAACCCTGTAAATAACATGCATTGGTTCGGCAGTTTGATTATCATGAAGGTACTCAGAGACTTGTGTCATTGTGTCGTGTCTCATCAGTAAATGGAAACCATATTTTGTTTTTATTTACAATAAATAGTTAAACTGTGTTTTTGTCATTTCGTTTTGAATTCTCTTATTTGAAAGGGTTTGAAGTTTGGACTGCTGATCCGTGTTTAATGATTTTCTAACCCCTCTGGCCTATATCGGTCATCTATCATTTACCACAAGATAACTGAAGTTTTTCCACAGTTGCCAAAATCATTCCTTTATTCAAAATGGGAAACTAGTCCAGATTGTCTATCACTGTTTCCTCCCAATGGCTGCCAACCAATGTTCCCTGTCATTTTCCTTACGGGTCTGAGCGTTCACACAAAGTCGGTGAGCAGCGCTTGAAACAACAGTGAGCAACGGCAATCCCAAGTGTGGCAACTGAGTCAGTATCAAACATGTCCAAAACTTGACATCGCGTTACATTTTGCTGCAAAATTATTTTTCTCTTTTGGATGAATTGACTCATGTACTATTGCAAACGTCATTTGTCATTATTTGAATGCAACACAAACTTTTTCTTATTTTTCCTTTTTTCTACTTTTTTTTAATTCCTTTTAAAAAAAATCTCATTGTGTTTATTTTTTCCGAGCTGTTACTTTTTTCTTTTTGTTCTCTATTTACTTTTTTCCTACATTTCTTTCTTTTCTTTTTTTCTGGCTTTTTTTCTAAATTTTTCCTTCTTTCTTCTCTTCCTTTTGTTTTTTTTTCTCAGCTTTTCACTACTTTTTCATTTTGGTATTTTTGTCTTTTTTGTTCTATTCCCCCTTCCTTTAAATCCTTTTGTGCATAATTTTACATAATATTTGGTCATGTAGGGATGAAAGAAGCAAAAACAACCCGAAGAGCCGTTTAGGACCCGAAAGAGCCGGTCCCTTTAAGTGAGCCGAGCCGAAGAAGCCGGTTCCCCGACAAACTCTACTAACTTTACTCAACTTCGTTCTCCTTCGACTCGACTTCAAAATACGGCATTTAGGACACAATGTCAGGGAAACCCGTGTATTTTTACCTTCATGCACTGTAACTTTGACTTGAGTCGCTTCTTAATTAGTAATTTTGAGCCCTGATTTTTGTGCACTGGCTAGATTTTCTTTTGCGCTGAGAATGTGCGAGCAGTGCGCCATTGCGCACGCGCGCAGCTTAGAGGGAACACTGCTCCCGACCAATTCTTAACATCCTCCAACTCTTGCAAGAACAAGCATGCAGACGATGAACTGGTAGATAGATACTTTATTCTACGGGGATGAATAAAGTAGAAGAAGTTGTGCAAGTATGAGAGATTAGTGCTAGGCATTCTTGGTTATTTAGATTTGGTAAATATTTTACCTCTGCTCTAAAAAGTTGCATGACACTCCGCTCACAGACAAAAGAAACTAAATATGAATAAAATTACTAAATTTTGTGCAGGCTTGGGGAGTAACGGAATACATGGAACGGCAAAAATGATGTTGGCAAGCTGTTTGGATTTATTTTCATTTGTTTCTGTCGCATTTTATGTTCGTTTTGCTGGAGATCAAACAAATCAAAGCCAGGAGGGAAAGCTTACCACGTGTTGTGAGTCATCATTTTATTAATGTTGAGTTTCTTTTGTCTTTTATTAGCATATTTGGTATTGGAGTCATCCAAAAATCATTGAAAGTAATCCAGTTAAAGTAACCCTACCCAACCCTGGTGATCAGATAGATACTTTATTCATCCCTGTAGGGAAATCCACACTTCAAGCAGTATCCTTGTGTTGAAAAATACAATTATAAAGATATAGAATACAAAAATACCCAATATAACTTTTTTTGCTATAGTGTATTTAAACAGTGCCACGAAAATACACACTGTAATAAAAATAGGGTAATATGCAAATGTGGGGGTGGGGTTTCATGAGGGCTTTTACTCCCCCGGGTGGAGTTAAAGAGCCTCATGGCATGAGGAAGAAATGATCTCCTCAGTCTGTCCGTGGAACAAGACTGTGACAGCAGTCTGTCGCCGAAGCTGCTCTTCCGTTTGGAGATGATGCTGTGTAGTGGATGTGATGAATTCTCCATGATTGACCGCAGTTTTTTCAGTTCCCGTCTCTCAGCTACAGTTGTCAGGCTTGTCGAAGGAGAAAAGTCGGGGTTCCTTGACATGTGCCCCCATGCAAACCTCACATGCGGAGAGGCCTTTCTGACGTGTCGCAGCAGACGTACTCGAGTTGCCTATAGCATCCAAGGGCAACCGTTATGATTTGGTTGTGGAGGATTATTTCACCCAAGACAAAAGAAACTAAATATGAATAAAATGACTCAATTTTGTGCAGGCTTGGGGAGTAACGGAATACATGGAACGGCAAAAATGATGTTGGCAAGCTGTTTGGATTTATTTTCATTTTGTTTGTCGCATTTGATGTTAGTTTTGCCGGAGATCAAAGCCAGGAGAGAAAGCTTACCATGTGTTGTGAGTCATCATTTTATTCCTATTTAGTTTCTTTTGTCTTTTATTAGCATATTTGGTATTGGAGTCATCCAAAAATCATTGAAAGTAATCCAGTTAAAGTAACCCTACCCAACCCTGGTGATCAGATAGATACTTTATTCATCCCTGTAGGGAAATCCACACTTCAAGCAGTATCCTTGTGTTGAAAAATACAATTATAAAGATATAGAATACAAAAATACCCAATATAACTTTTTTTGCTATAGTGTATTTAAACAGTGCCACGAAAATACACACTGTAATAAAAATAGGGTAATATGCAAATGTGGGGGTGGGGTTTCATGAGGGCTTTTACTCCCCCGGGTGGAGTTAAAGAGCCTCATGGCATGAGGAAGAAATGATCTCCTCAGTCTGTCCGTGGAACAAGACTGTGACAGCAGTCTGTCGCCGAAGCTGCTCTTCCGTTTGGAGATGATGCTGTGTAGTGGATGTGATGAATTCTCCATGATTGACCGCAGTTTTTTCAGTTCCCGTCTCTCAGCTACAGTTGTCAGGCTTGTCGAAGGAGAAAAGTCGGGGTTCCTTGACATGTGCCCCCATGCAAACCTCACATGCGGAGAGGCCTTTCTGACGTGTCGCAGCAGACGTACTCGAGTTGCCTATAGCATCCAAGGGCAACCGTTATGATTTGGTTGTGGAGGATTATTTCACCCAAGACAAAAGAAACTAAATATGAATAAAATGACTCAATTTTGTGCAGGCTTGGGGAGTAACGGAATACATGGAACGGCAAAAATGATGTTGGCAAGCTGTTTGGATTTATTTTCATTTTGTTTGTCGCATTTGATGTTAGTTTTGCCGGAGATCAAAGCCAGGAGAGAAAGCTTACCATGTGTTGTGAGTCATCATTTTATTCCTATTTAGTTTCTTTTGTCTTTTATTAGCATATTTGGTATTGGAGTCATCCAAAAGTCATTGAAAGTAATCCAGTTAAAGTAACCCTCCCCAACCCTGGTCGCTGAATACCTTTACCAGAATCCTTGAACACGTGATGGAAACCTTTCACACCGACACGGGAAGGCAGTTTGAGTCGGACATTTTCAAAGGCTTGTGGGAAAGGTTGGGGGTGAAACAAAAAACCATACCACACCTTATAATTCAAAATCAGATGGCATGGTGGAGAGGTCTAATCTTCCGATGGAGGAATCTGCCACACTAAACTGGAAATTTGAAGGCCTGCCTCACTGAGATAAAAGAATGAATGTCACTCAACTTCTTGCGCCTTAACTCTGAAAAGACCGAAATGTTAGTTGTTGGTCCATCTAAATGCCGTGACTTGTTCTGAAAAACGGCTCTGAATATTGACAAATGTAATATCACTCAAAAATTTGGGTGTCATATTTGACCCCAATGTGTCCTTTCAAATAGACGTGAAGAATATTACTAGAACGGCTTTTTTCCGTCTTTGCATCATTGCTAAAATTTGCCCTATGCTGTCTCAGTCGGATGTAGAGATTACAGTGGGACCTCGCTACTTCGCGGTTCAACGTTCGCGGGTTCAGAGCTTCGCGGGTCAAAAAATAAAAATAATAATTTGAGCATTTTTGAAGGCGCGTCGCTACTTCGTGGTTCCAAGTTCGCGGGTTCAGAGCTTCGCAGGTCTAAAAAATAATAATAATAAAAAAAAAAAATTAAAAATAATAAAATAAATAATAATATCTCAGGCAGTGGGCAGGGGACACCCTGAACTGCTTGCCAGCCAGTCGCAGGGCATAAATAATAATATATATAATATATATATATATATTTATATATCCGGGCAGCACGGCGGCGCAGTGGTTAGCGCTTGTGCGGCACAGTTCATGTCATGGGAACCTGTCGTGGGTTCAAATCCAGCTCCAGACTTTCTGTGCGGAGTTTGTATGTTCTCCCCGTGCTTGCGTGGGTTTCCTCCGGGCACTCCGGTTTCCTCCCACATTCCAAAAACATGCATTTCAGGTGAATTGGCCGGTCCAAATTGTCCCTAGGTGTGAATGAGCGAATGAGTTGTCTGTCCCCGTGTGCCCTGCGATTGGCTGGCAACCAGTTCAGGGTGTCCCCTGCCCACTGCCCGATGATTGCTGGGATGGGCTCCAGCCCCCCCGCGACCCTAATGAGGATAAGCGGTACGGCTAATGAGATTTATATATCCATCCATCATCTGTACCGCTTATCCTTAGTAGGGTCGCGGGGGTGCTGGCAGTGGGCAGGGGACACCCTCAACTGCTTGCCAGCCAGTCGCAGGGCACACAGGGACAGACAATTCGCTAGCTCATTCAAACTCAGGGACAATTTGGACCAGCCAACTAACCTGAGATGCATGTTTTTGGAATGTGGGAGGAAACCGGAGTGCCCGGAGGAAACCTACAAAAGCATGGGGAGGTTGGTAGCTGGATTTGAACCCATGACCTCAGAACCGCGCCGCCGTGCTGCTATATATATATATATATATATATATATATATATATATATATATATATATATATATATTTTTTTTTTTTTTTAAGCATTTTTGAAGGGGCACCGCTACTTCGTGGTTCCACGTTCGCGGGTTCAGAGCTTTGCAGGTCTAAAAAATAATAATAAAATAAAACAATAATTAAAAAAAACATTTTTTTTAAGCACTTTTGAAAGGGGCGTCGCTACTTCGCGGATTATCACTTTTCGCGGGTGGTTTTGGTCCCCATTAAGCGCGATAACCGAGGGATTACTGTATAATTCACGCGTTTGTTACCTCCCGTCTGGATGACTGTAATGCACTACTCTCCGGTCTCCCGAAGTCCAAAATCAAGAGCCTTCAGCTGGTACATAATGCTGCTGCCAGGCTTTTAACTAAGACAATAAAGTTTGATCACATGACCACGATTTTAGCTCACTGTTAGCTTAAGATGTGATTTTAAGGTTCTGTTGGTAGTATACCAAATCAGTCATGGACTTGCTCCCTCATACGTGTATACAGATCGACATTTCGTTCTGTATACACGTGTACTAGAATGACAATAAAGTAGATCTGAATCTGAATCTGAATATCTTTCAGATTTAATTTCCCCCTATGTTCCTGTCTGGAGCCTTGGCTCTGAAAATGCTGGTCTACTAGTGATCCCAAGAGTCAAGAAGAAATACGCAGGTTGGAGAGGGTTGTCCATTCGGGCCCCGATATTGTGGAATGCTCTTCTCCCTGAGATTCAATCTATAACCTCAGCGGGACTGTTTAAACCTAGGCTTAAAACTCACTTCGATTCTATAGCACATGAATAAACTATATTTTCTGTTGACAATATCTGTGTATTATTTGCCCTCATGTAGGTTTTAGATCAGGGGATGGTGTCATTATAGTCTATGGTTTGCAAATAGTCTTTGATCTGTGCTGTACTTTGAGACGCTTTGTGATTAAGGGCGTCACAAATCTACATGACTTGACATGCTTGCTAATGCTAACTTGGTTTAGCCGTCAATGATCTCGCTCGTTCTCTTTTGGGCTTTCCCGAAGTTTTTCTTTCTATTTTCCTTTCCCTCTCGCACATTTTAGCCACCTTTTCAGCTCACTAATAACTCATTTAAAGCGTTAATTGCAGTTAAATTGGGTTACATTTTGCATAGGACTGGAAAGAAACGCCGCGTGTGAACAACCAATGGCAGCAGTGCTGGGTCTTCTTCTTTTTGGAGTTTAAGAGCGGTTGTCACCGTTTTGATGCATTAGCGCACCCTATCGTCTCGGATCCATATTACCTGTATGTAGGACGAGAATGACCAAAATGCAATATATCTTGTTCTACGTACAGCAAAAAACAATCAGAGTATGAGAGCGACTTGCTTCCTGCGTCCAGCAAACACTGGATCGTGGGCGCAGCCCTTCCTCTTTCCTTCAATAAAACTTGTGGTGGACGCTACGCAATTGGGTCCTGACAACATAAAATAAGAGAAGTTTTAAAATTAAATGACAAAATCGCAGTTGAATATAAGAACAAGGACGGAACGAAAGCAACTGTTTATTGGAAATAACAAGTACAGAAATGGTTTTGATTTGCTGAAGAGACGGAGACACAATGGCACAAGTTTGTTTGAGCACTGACAGTTTAGTACAGGGGTGTCAAACTCATTTTAACTCGGGGGCCACACGATAGAACAAACATTCTGTCGGGGCCCGGACTAGTAGATTAAAGAGAAAGAAAAAGATAAAGAAATAAGAGAGAGGGAGGGAAAAGGAGAGAGGGTGGGACAAAAAAGAGAGAGAGGGAGAGAGCGTGAGAAACAAATGACAAAAAGTCGTGAGAAAGGGGGAGAAGAAAGGGAGAGGAAGAAAGAAATCCAAAAAGAAATAGAAAGAAAGAAGGAGAGAAAAGATAAAAGAAAGCGCAAAGGGCAGGAAGAGAGAAAGAGAAAAGAGAGAAAAGGAAAAAAGGAAGTTAGAGCAAAAGAGTTTAAAAGACACAGAGAGAGAAAGAGACAAAGAGCAACAAAAGAAGAGAAAAAGAGAGGCACAGAGAGTGAAAGAGATAGAGACAGAGTGGGAGAAAAGGGGTGGAAAAGAAAGAGAGAGAAAGAGAGAGAAATAAATACAAGTACAGTGTCTTTGTTCAAGGCACCTGGCTTTGTTAACATCAAGTTGACATATTTCAACCTGCAGCCTGTTTTTCTCTTGCGCTTCTCTGAGTGTTGTCTCGCGGGCCGGATTCAATCCCTTAGCGGGCCTGATCTGGCCTGCGGGCCACCTGTTTGACACATGTGACATATGTGTTCACGAGAGATGTTCAAAATTAATAAATCAAAAGACATACTGAGGAGATATCATCGTAATTACTATACATCATTTCATATAATCAATTAAAAATAGGATACAAGCAGAAACACTCCTCCATTTCAAGTCAAGTACAAGCACAAAGATGAATGAGGGCTTAACACATACAATATAAGCCCTCAATTTCTAAATGACAGGGGAACCATACCGTGGAGAATAGTGCCAGATTGCAACACAGGCATGAAAAGTTGTTGTCATTGGTGGTTCTCCAGCCATACTGTGGAGAATAGTGCCAGATTGCAACACAGGCATGAAAAGTTGTTGTCATTGGTGGTTCTCCAGCCATACTGTGGAGAATAGTGCCAGATTGCAACACAGGCATGAAAAGTTGTTGTCATTGGTGGTTCTCCAGCCATACTGTGGAGAATAGTGCCAGATTGCAACACAGGCATGAAAAGTTGTAATTGGTGGTTGACATTGTAAGGGGCCAGCTTGCATTTGCTTGTCATCGTTCCTCAAGAATTGAAGTAAACTCCAATGACCAGGCAATAACTACAACAATGCCACTATAGAAGAGTAGAGTTTTTGATCATATTGAATGCGGTTCAAATCGGATGTAAAAATTGAGGACTTGATTTGTGGGAGCAAAAATTTAATCATTAGTACATATTGTAAGGAAAAAAAAACATGGAGGTAATGTTTCCCCGATTCCAGTGTATGATTTTATTATAGCACCACACATAAGATTAGCGACCCATATGCAGTGTTCCTTCTAAGCTGCACGCGTGCGCAATTGCGCACTGCTCGCACATTCTCAGCGCACAAGAAAATCTAGCCAGCGCACAAAAATCAGGGCTCGAAATTGCTAATTAGGAAGCGAGTTAAGTCAAAGTTACAGTGCATGAAGGTGAAAATACACTGGTTCCCCCGACGTTGTGTCTTAACTGCGGTATTTTGAAGTCGAGTCGAAGTAGAACGAAGTTGAGTAAAGTTAGTAGAGTTTGTCGAGAACCGGCTTCTTCGGCTCGGCTCACTAAAAGGAACCGGCTCTTTCGGGTCCTAAACGGCTCTTCAGGTTGTTTTTGCTTCTTTAATCCCAACATGGCCAAATATTATGTAAAATTATGCACAAAATGACTTATAGGAAAGAGGGGATTGAACAAAAAAGAAAAAAAATACCAAAATGTAAAAGTAGTGAAAAGCTGAGAAAAAAGGAAACAAAAGGAAGAGAAAAAAGAAGCGAAAATTTAGAAAAAAGCCAGAAAAAAAAGAAAAGAAAGAAATGTAGGAAAAAAGTAAATAGAGAACAAAAAGAAAGAGTAACAGCTAGGAAAAAATAAACACAATTAAAAGGAATTTTTTAAAAGTAGAAAAAAAACACAGAAAAAAAGAAAAAAAGTTTGTGTTGCATTCAAATAATTTCCCATTATACCAAGTGAATCTTACATAGTACTTCCACTAAAAATGTGATTAAATACAGTTGTGTATCGTGCAACCGACTAAATAAGCCCCCAAAAATGTTAATATTATGCGACAAAATATATCAGGAAATAAAAAGAAATGGATATCTTGTGAAAGAATTGTAAGAACAAACGACGTTTGTAGGCCATCCTACATGAGTCAATTCATTCAAAAGAGAAAAATAATTTTGCATTGCCGGAAACTCAGCAAAATGTAACGCGATGTCAAGTTTTGGACATGTTTGATAATGACTTGGTTGCCACACTTGGGATTGCCGTTGCTCACTGTTGTTTCAAGCGTTGCTCACCGACTTTGTGTGAACGCTCAGACCCGTAAGGAAAATTAGAGGCAACATTGCATATGTATAAACAATCAAACTGTCAAGTGCAAAAGACATTTGAAAACTATATTTTAAAAACTGCAAAAACAATCAAAATAGGCTAAGTTTAGACATATGGCTGACGTCAATACTACCCAAATGAGTTCAAGGGGTGGTAGTTGTGTTTCTTTAAGAGTAAATGCAAACTATGAGCTTTGACTTGACAAGAGAATATTTGACCACAAACTTAACATTATAATAGTTTTTCACCAGTGTGTGTTCTTGTGTGGCTTTTCAGGTGATCTCTACGTCTGAATTTTTTACTGCAAACTGAGCAACAAAAAGGTTTCACGCCCGTGTGGATTCTTGTGTGGCTTTTTAAATTTGATTTATTGGTGAATTTTTTACCACAAACTGAGCAGGAAAACGGTTTCTCACCAGTGTGGCTTCTTGTGTGGATATTTAAGTAGGATTTATGGGGAAAACTTTTGCCACAAACCGAGCAACCAAAAGGTCTTTCGCCAGTGTGGGTTTTTGTGTGGCTTCTTAAATTTGATTTGTGGGTGAATTTCTGACCACAAACTGAGCATGCAAAAGGTTTTTCACCAGTGTGAATTCTCATATGGATTTTTAAACTTCCGTTCTTGGTAAATAGTTGGCCGCAAACTGAGCAGGAATAAGGTTTTTCGCCTGTGTGGATTTTTGAGTGTCTTTTTAAGTTCCACCTCTCGGTGAATTTTTGACCGCAAACTGAACAGGACAAAAGTGTTTTACCAGTGTGGATTCTTCTATGATTTTCTAAGTATGACTTTCTGGTAAATTTTTTACCACAAACTGAACAGGCGAAAGGTTTCTCAGCAGTGTGGGTTCTTGTGTGGTTTTTCAAACTTCCTTTGTGGCTGCATTTTAGTCCACAAAGGGAGCAGGCATAAAGCTTTTCACCAGTGTGAATTCTTGCATGGATTTTTAAACTTCGCTTCGTGGTGAATATTTGACGGCAAACTGAGCAGGAATACGGTTTCTCATCGGTGTGGGTTCTTGCGTGTCTCTCTAAGTTTAATTCCAGGCTGAATATTTTACCACAAACTGAGCAGGAAAGGGGTTTTTGTTTGTCAACATCATTGCGTGCAGAGTCTGACGTGTCGTTATCATCTGTTGTCCCAGAGCTTCCGCTTGGAGACACCTTCTCCTTGATCTCTTCACGTTTATCTTCGGAGGTTAAACGGGCCCCAGTCATGGGAAACTCCCTCAAATCTTCCTTGTCTTTAACGTCAACATGCCTAAAATCCACCTGCTCCGTTTCGATGCGGTCAGGCTTTAAATCCTCCTTTTCATCTTTGACGTCAACAAGTTTAATGTCCTCCTCGTCCTCTTTAACGGGGTCAGGCTCCAAATCTTCCTCATCCTTTTTGACGTCAATATGATCCAAATCTTCCTTTTCCTCTTTTACATAATCAGGCTGCAAGTCTTCCTTGTCCTTTTTAATGTCAACCGTTTCTAAAAACCCAACTTCCTCCTTTTTAACGTGATCAGGCTCCAAATTCTGTTTTTTGACGGCAGGCAACTTTGTCTCCTGTTGCCGAGGAAGAAGATTCGCTTCGCTGACATCTGCAGGACACAAAAACCACATAGTTTGGGAAAATCACTACACGCACACGTTTATAGCAAAAGCATCACCAAAAAAAATCCTTTCAGAGATTCTGCATAAAAAAGTTTTACAGTGAATGATTTTATACATTTGACTATAAAGGATTTTATACGATTGAATACACACACTGCTCACTCGATATAGAGTTTCTAGCAGTATCGTGTAGACCCTTCTATCTACCGAGAGAGCTAACTGTGGTCATTGTGCTTGCTGTTTACGTTCCACCAAATGCTAACGTTTCACCGGATGCTAACGTTAGCATAGCGCTAAATCTCCTGCCCACTGCTATCAATAAACAGCAGCTTGCACACCCCAACGGAGCTTTTATCGTCGCCGGCAACTTTAATCGGGCATGTTTATGGACTGTACTTCCCAAATCCATTCAATACGTGGACTGAGCAATTAGGGAAAAAAACACTGGACCGTGTGTACAGTAAGATCAAACATCCAGTTGGATCCGCCCATCTCTGTCTGTCCCTCACCCCCTCATACACCCCCCCTCCGGAGGAAACAAAGTCTATACAACAAAGACAGTTAAAACATCTTCTTTGTTCCTTTATCTCTTTGTTTCATTATCCTCACTGTAAAATGTGGAACTGGAGTCGTCCAATTTCGTTGTCACAATATATCCCATGTTGTAACAATGACAATAAAGCTATATTCTATTCTATTCTACATTTATTGAGTACAATGAAGATTTTCACCAAGTAGGCTTAAGTTCAATGAGCAGTGAAAGTTCAGGGCACCCTGGTCTGGTAGGAAATATTGCTTACAGGAATGGCGGGAACGGGACGTGAGGCTGATAAGATAATCAGCGCATCCAGACGCAGAGGGGCCCTGATGACAG
Organism: Urocampus carinirostris; assembly: GCF_059441175.1. Classification (NCBI taxonomy): domain Eukaryota; kingdom Metazoa; phylum Chordata; class Actinopteri; order Syngnathiformes; family Syngnathidae; genus Urocampus; species Urocampus carinirostris. Next base: position 74,742,954 of record NC_142349.1, on the reverse strand, counting down.
AGGACGAAAAGGAAATGTTTTGAGAAACGCTCGGCTGTTTTGAGTTTTTCAGACATCGAGGCGAGGTGGTGCAGGCCACGTAGGGCTTCCCTGGCACGCCCATGGGAGGAGCCGGGACACCATCTTGCGGAAAGACGTGGGCCGAGAGGAGAAGGCTGGAGGACTTGAAGAGAGGGTTTCACAGAGACTCCTACGACAATTGTTAATGAAATTAAATCTTTTCTTGTGTGAAAATGTCGGTTATTCTTGTTCACCTCTTCCATCAAGAATGTAGGTTGTGTTTGGTTAATGGAGTCAGATAACTCATTCGAACAATTTGGTAAACGATACATTTTAATATCTAATTCCCAACAAAAGGAATAAGGACTTTTTTTTTCCTTTTTTTAATGTTTCGAGTGCCGCGCAATGACAAAGTCTTTCCCATAACATTGAAAGTTTCTGCTGGGCTGGTCACACTAAACCTGATGGGAAACACTGATAAGACAATTCAATGAGAACCCTCTCGATGTGCGTTTCAGAACTGATTTGAAGGTGCGTTTAAATGTCTTAACGGTCTTGGGTCTTATCTCATTTTGTTATAAGAGCTTTTGCAGTCTGAGGTCCTCTGACAGCGGTTTGTTGACTGTTCCTCACGTGAAGACCAAAACCGCCCAATGGTGAAGCATCATTCAGCCACTTTGGTCCTCACCTATGGAACAGTTTGCCAGAAGACATCAGGTCTGCAGGGACCCTCGATATTTTTAAGAGGAGGCTCAAAACCCAATTTTCTAATATGGCTTTGAACTGATAGTTTTTATTTAGTTTTGATGGTAGGTGGCTGGTTAGCGGTAGTGCAGTCAGGACGAGATGGGCAGAGTATTTTGAGAAGTTGCTAAATGTGGAGGATGGGAGAGAAGTGAGAGTCGAGGAGATCGATGGTATGGAGAGAATGCCCGTGTTGGGTGATTTAAATGTGAAGCCCGTGGAAGGTGCAAGAGGCAGTAAAATAAATGAAAGGGGGGAAGGCACCTGGGTTGGATGGTTGTACTGCTGAATGCCTCAAAAAAGGTGGCACAGCGATATTTGACTGGTTAGTACGCTTGTTGAATGTATGCTTTTTAAGTGGTGTGGTTCCTGTTGATTGCTGTAGTGCATGTGTGGTGCCATTGTATAAGGGTAAAGGTGATAAGTATGAATGTAGCAATTCGAGAGGTATCAGTTTGTTGTTGGGTAAGCTGTATGGAAGAGTCTTGATTAAGAGAGTGAGAGAAAGAACGAATGAGGTGGTGATGCATGATTTAAATGTCCACCCGTAACTCCAGACCTTCTACCATACATACCTCCAAGCTGTAATTCACCCTTTCCTTTCATCTTTGTTTCACTCGAGGCTAGCACATCAACCTTCCTTTTAGTCATCATCCTTCCGATCTCCTCTTTCTTCCACTCAGTCGCTTTACTTCCACATCCTCTCACACTTAGTGACCCAATAACTAGGGTTTGTAAGACCTTTCGGTCTCCCGCCCCCCTTTCTTTGCCTTGCTGTCTCTTTAACTTGTAACCTTTTACTGTAACATACTTTACTTTTTATTTCACGTTTGTATGTTTTGTTCTGCTGTTGTTTTTATTTTTAGAATAAATGTTTCCTCATTTGGGGGTACCACACTGGTAGGGTGTTGATCTATGGCTGAAAATCCCAAAGGCATCTGTTGTCATCCCCATCAGTGTGGATAAGCCTCCCTTGAAGTCCCTTTTCTCACATGGTGAGTCCGTGCGAGAGGTAAGATCTTGGGCCCTGGCCCGAAATTTGGACGGCATTTCGAAGGAGAACCAACAAGGAAACTGCTAAAAAACCTCCCATTATGTTGTAGTAGAGCTGGACAGCCTGACAACTGTAGCTGAAAGACGGGTACAAAAAAAGCTGCGGTCAATCATGGACAATCCATCGCATCCACTACACAGCATCATCTCCAAACAGAAGAGCAACTTCAGCGAAAGACTGCTGTCACAGTCTTGTTCCACGGACAGACTGAGATCATTTCTTCCTCATGCCATGAGGCACTTTAACTCCACCCGGCGGAGTAAAAGCCCACATCAAACCAAACCCCCAATCGAATATTACCCTATCTTTATTACAGTGTGTATTTTCCGTAGCACTATTTAAATACTCTATATCAACACGTTACATTGGGTATTTATGTATTATATTCCTTTTACTTTATTATTGTTTTATTTTGAACACAAGGATACTGCTGGAAGTGTGAATTTCCATACAGGGATGAATAAAGTATTTATCTATCTATCTATTTATCTACCGAAAATTCTGGACTATAAGCCGCTACTTTTTCCCCAAACTTTCAACCCTGCGGCTTATTCAGTGATATGGCCAATTTATGTAATTTTTCTAACGGCCGCCAGCGGCGCTCGAGTACAAAAGGTCTATATGACAAAGATTTATTTCCGACACTGAGGAAGACGACTTTGATGGCTTCAGTTCTAAGGAGGAAGAGGAGGACGGTTTACCGTGATTTTTACAAGTACGGTATGTTTTTTTAACAGACCCGTTTACTGTGTTGCGAGCGTGTTGCTACCATTAACTGCCCTGTCACAGGCACCGTTTAGGATGAAAGTTATATTATTATTATTATTAAAGCTTTGAAAACTCTCTCGGTGTACCGTCTTTCTTTGTAAATATGTGTAACCCATGTATAATATGTATTTGCAACTGTATTTTTTTGTAAAGTATTTATTTTAGACCCTTATTCTGAACGGGCGAATGAAAAAGGAGGGGCGGAACAAACGCGGGGTGACGGGAAGTGGGGACCGCTAAAGGTGAGGAACAGACAGACCCGTTTGTGGACGCGGCGGACAATAGTGGATATTGAACCGGCTCACTTGCTTTGATGCATTATATTACGGATGATTATGTCGTATAAAGAAGTTAAGAAAAAAAGGAAGTATAAATGGAGAAAATGAAAAAAGACAGGTTTGTGGTTATCCCTTTAATCGGTATATTACCAACAAGAATTTGATGCAGAAAATGAATTAATAATTAGATGATTAAAACTGAATGAGAATATAGATTTTTATTATATATTTCCACCGATTTACAATTTCAACCTTCAACTCTCGATGACTGTGATGCACTACTCTCCGGTCTCCCGAAATCCAAAATCAAGAGCCTTCAGCTGGTACAAAATGCTGCAGCCAGGCTTTTAACCAAGACAAGAAAGTTTGATTACATTACCCCGAAATATTTAAATCTAAGCTTAAAACACCCTTCCATTCTATAGCATATGAATAACCTATATTTCATGTTGATAACATGTGTATTATTTGCCATCATGTAGGTTTTAGATCAGGGGATGGTGCAATCCGTAGTTTGCAACAGTCTGTGCAGCCCTTTGAGACTCTTTGTGATTAAGGGCGTCTCAAATAAACATGACTTGACTTGACTAAGTTATATCACATTCCCAACAAATGCCAGACGAAATAGTTTTGGTGACATTTTCGCTATTACATTCCCAAAAAGTAAGATAAAAGTGAGATAAAACGAGGTAAAATTGTTATAGTAGCAGGAGTGACGCGTGCGCGCTTCCGCTATGGGGGGACAAATTCCGGCGGGGGGGCAATTCTCAGCACAACACTCGTTCGTAAGTAGGGCGGCGTCTGTATTGCTGCATTTTAAGGATTGGGAGTTAGTCATATACAGTAGAGTGATATAGCTAGAAGCTAAATATAGCCCGCTAATGGCTAGCTAGTGGCTAAGTTTTCATCTCAAATAATAGAAACAGATCTCTCTTTCTCTTATTTGTCCCTCTCCTTTTCTCTCCCTCCCCTCTCTTCCTTTGTTTTTGTTGTCTCTCTTTCTCTCTCTTGCTTTGTCTCTTTCTTTTTCTTCTTTCTTTTTCTCACTATTTCTCTTTTAGTTGCTCTGTCTCTTTCTATGTTCTTCTCTCTTTCCCTCTTTTTCTTCTCATTTCCTCGGTCTTTTTTCACTATATTTGTCCCTTTCACTTTCTCTCCCCCTCACTATCTCTTTTTGTCTTTTCCTCTCTCGGTCTTTTTGTTTATAATTCTCTCTCTCTCTCTTTCTCTTATTTGTCCCTCTCCTTTTCTCTTCTGCTCCCTCTCTTCTCTTCCTATTCTTCTCTTTTTCGTCTCTCTTTCTCCCTTTTCTCTCTCTCTCTGTATTTCTCCCCCTCTACCTCTCCTTTTTCCCCACTCACTTTTTCTTTCCCCAATGCCCCAATAAGCAGGTAGGCGCCTTGCGTGGCTGACTCCCTATTGGTGTGTGAGTGTGTGTGTGAATGGGTACATGTGAAGCACATTGTAAAGCGCTATAGAAATGCAGACCATTTACCATTTAGCTACCACCTTTCCTGCCCACTGTAAATAGCTAGCTGTCTTGCAAAATAAACTTCAAATTTGGTTAGCTAGTTCTCTATAAAAAGCTATATAACTCAATTATGCTAGCCAGTAGCTAGTAGTTGAAGGCTATAGCTAGGACTTGAATTAAAACATTGACTCAACTTCCTAGCAGCCGCATTAAGAATATGAAATAGAAGTAAATGGTAAATGGCTGGCATTTATATAGCGCTTTTTCGAGTCAATGAAGACCGCCTAAAGCGCTTTACAATGTGCTTCACACTTTCCCTTTTACACACTAACTAAAAATTATAGCAGTGTTAGAAAGGCAGTGTTCTCGTTTGCCCGCGTCCCTGCGTCCTAGACGCATCATTTTTTCTGGGGACGCATAGTGTCAAGTCAACGTGTGTCCCCCGGACGCAACTATTTTGACACAAAATAATCATTAATACCCGATTACTTTTTTTTTTTTAAACAGAGATTTACCGCACCCCAAACTTTTCGTCAGGCGGATCCGCCATTGTTGTTTTGGTCTCGCGGTTCGAGATTTCGTCTGCACGCCGATCTCGGCAAACGAGATCTCGTTGCTTCGAGATGACGTCATTGTTGTGGTGGTTGTCGTCGAAGGAAGGTGAAAATCAACACAAAATTGGTAATTTCTTCAGTGTCAGTAATAAGTCGAAGCTTAATGCAGAAAGTGATAACAACGCCAATAATTACGGCACCAAAAAACGGCGGAGAAATTCTTCGAAAGATCGCGAAGGCAAGGAAAACACGTGTGTTGAAGCGAACGATTCGACGAAAGAAAACAAACAAAAGAATACTCCTAGCGAGAAAAGGACCTTTCTGCCAAAATGGACTCAATTATATTCTTGGTTACGCTATGAGGAGGATGATAATGGATTGGACCTTGAGAAGGCATTACAACTGTGGCGGGACAGCAAACCACAAAGAGTATATGAACTGAAAAATCGGAAGTGATAATGGCTTTGTATCACCAATTGACTGTGATGATTAAAACTGCACGAATATAGACTAATATTTCAGCAATATTATTTTGTATAATGTACAATATTTTTGTGAACTGAAAAATCTAGAAGTGATAACGGATTTGTATTACCAATAAACTGTGATGATTAAAAGTGAATGAATATATAGATTTATATTATATATTTGTCGCCGATTTAAATTTTTAACCCCGATAACG